>NC_051233.1:4239844-4332344 GCF_015220715.1 Pygocentrus nattereri | reverse complement strand
GACACACTCTCTCACTCACAAACACACTCACACACACACACACTCACACTCACACTGTCTCACACACACACACACTCACACACTCACACACACTCACACTGTCACACATGCGCTCACACACACACTCTCACTCATAAAAACACACTCACACTGTCAAACACACACGCCCACGCACACACACACTCACACTGTCACACACACGCTCACACACACACTCTCACTCACATACACACACACACGTGCACACACACACACACACTCACACTATCACACACACACTCTCACTCACATACGCACACACGTGCACACACACACACACACACACACACTCTCTCTCACACACACACTCTCACTCACAAACACACACACTCACACTGTCACACACACATGTGCGCACAAACACACACTCACACTTTCTCTCACACACTCACACTCTCGCTCAAACACACTCACACACGCACACACACACACACACTCATACCCTCTCTCTCTCACACACACACACACACACACACACTCTCTCACTCACACACACACACACACACACTCACTCTATCACACACAAACACACACTCACTCTCTCACACACTCACACTCTCTCTCAAACACACTCACACACACACACACACACTCACACATATACACTCATACCCACTCTCTCTCACTCACAAACTCACTCACTCATATATACTCATACTCTCTCTCTCTTTCTCTCACACACACTCACACACACACATATATACACTCACACACACACTCTCTCTTACACACACTCACGCGAACTCACACACAAGGTGGGGAAGTGAGTCTGACGTGCTCGTCTCGCGCCGCATTCAGTCACTTCAGTCAGCTGGAGATTCTTTTGTCCAACTTTTATTTGTGTGTCTTTATCCTCGACCACTTCTTCCCAAAAGACCTAATTGTTGTATTAGACTCCACGCTAGCAGTCTGTGTGCAGCTGAAAGCAGTCATGCTCCCCTCAGTCGGTAGAAACTACAGTAATTACAAAGCACAGAAGAGAAAAGACACATGAAAAGAGGGAGAAAATCACCAGGTCTGTCCAGCGGAGCCCAGAGACTCTGATAATGTCTCATATTAGTCAGGCTGAAATAGAGAAACAGAGAGGAGAGGCAGAGCTGTGTAACTCAGATTCGGGAAACTTCTGCAAAAATACGATCAGAAACTCTTTTTATGTGGGTACATTTACTATATAAACCACACAAACACAGACATGCACAAAAAAAAAGATGAAATGGGCTGAAGAATGGGGGAAACACCCTCATACGATCAATGGGCCTCGTTCCAAATAAATAAAAAAAGTCTTAAATTTGTTCTCGAAAAGGTCTTAAGAAAAAGTCGACGTCAGAATCGTGACGTGTCCTTGACCCGCAGACCTGTTTGCACCTTGGCGCTCCTGAGTGTGTAGATTCTGGTCTTACCAAATCTTCGTAAAAGCTGCGTGAGTGGATTTAAAAAGACATTTCTTCTTAAGGACGCTTGGTGAATTCAGGCCCATCGTCTGTTTGCCATTAAGCTATACTGTACTGGGTTTGTCATGTAGCCTGAACAACGATGCTGCCTGCAGTCTGAGGAGAATCAGGGGCATTTTGCTCCGCTACTGGGGGTCTCATACATCTTGTCATCTAGATTTTACAGAAAGTGAAACTTAGTTTCAAATAATTTCTAAGTCTTTGCATTTTTCAGAGCATTGGGCTGAGCTACAAGGCTAATGTACAGTACTGTGCGAAAGTCTTAGACACCCAAGACACGTTTTCAAAATCTATTTATTTGTGTAGTTTGTGTTTATTTGCTGAGAAAAGTGTTAATATTTGAATAAACAAAATTTATAGAATTAATGGGTAATGATTTTATATATATATATATATATATATATAATAAATAGTGATTTTCTGGATGTTAGTGTGTTTACCCATCTCCAAGTCTCTCCTCGAGGAAGTCCAGTATTATATGTAGTTAAAAAGCAGCTCCTGGTTTGACCAATCAGTGCTCAGTAAATTGAGCTCATGATGTCATTGATGATATTAACGAGTCTCTGTGGCGGCTGTGAAGGTGTCCAGGAAAAATATGGACCTGAGAAATTCTTGTTACTGTTTATTGTTTTTCTGTTTATCTGAATTATGAATACGACTTTATTCTAATGTATATTCTGATAAACTCACTGCTGAGGGAACGTTTTTAAAAATTTGCTTAGATGCCTAAAACTTTCACACAGCACTGTAAATAACAGGAATTGGAAGCTTATAGCTTATTAGCACTGGTGCTAAATGCATAGTTAAATCACACTGACCTGACTTTGAGTCATTAAAGGTGCGGTGTGTAAGATTTAGAGGGCCGTATTGGCAGAAATGGAATAACCCATGTTTTCATTGGTGTATAATCACCTGTAGCTACAAACCGTTGTGTGTTTATGAGCTTTGGAACAAGCCCTTCAACAGAGGCCACCAAATTGTGTTGCCATGTTTTACAGTAGCCCAGAATGGACAAACCAAACACTGGCTCTGGAGCACCTTTCATGTTTTTACATTGAAGCAGCAGCTTTAAGTCGGCGGCGCTGTAGCTCCTGTTGGAAGATGTAGAAACGAGAAGAATCAGTGGTCGCTGCCAGTGCTGCCTGACCAGTCTGCGTTCTGAGAAGTCTGAGAACCTGAATTTTGCCAAATGGAGGCTCAAACTTACTATGTAGTGCAAGAAAAAGCAAAAGGGGCCAAGTCCTCGTCATCAAAGAAGCAAAAACGTGAAGAAGTACAGCGAAATTAGGACAGGCGACGCTTCACAGAACTGCCAGCCTGTATAATGTAAAATTCCTCGTCTTCCTGTCATTAAATAGAATTGCTACTAAAGTGATTTCAGTGCTTTAACACTGGCACCCCAACCTGTTCTGCTGTTTGGTACAATAATAAACCACTTTACCGAGTGAGCGACACAGCAGACGACTCAACACACACGCTTAGTCTCGAACTGCCCCTCAGTGTCCATCTGTAGCTGTTCAGACAGTTTAGTGTCTCTTGACCCGACTGCTAGTCTGTCTCTCACCATATCATCATGCAGGGCTCTGTATCCGCAATGCTCAGCCAGGCAGTGAAGTGCAGTAATAAAACAGTCCACTGACTCGCCCAAGTCCTGCTGCCTCTGATTAAACCGGCCTTCGCAAAGATGACAAAGTGAGCATCCAACTTTGTTTCTGATCATGCAAAATTCTCTCGGGTTCAGCAGGACTTGGATGCAAGACCTGACACAACTGAAACCTCTCAAAGCGCTTTATCCATTTGGGCCTGTCTTCAGCCTTGAATGTGAATTTCTCCGGTGGTGGGACTTAAAACAGGCTCATTTTTAGCACCGTAGCGTTCGATCAGCAACTGCTGCTCTCAGGAGCTCTTTTCTGAAGTTGGAAATAAAACCTTCTTGCTGGTCAGGTTACGAAAAAGAAGGGAGAAAAAAAAATCGGGTGCATATTCGTATCCCACTTCTGACACCATGTTCTATTGTTTGGTACAATAATTACGACTTAACGCACGCTTACTCTCCAACTGCATGTCTTTTATTTTTTTGTCCACTGGGAACATTGCAAAGGTGACCTGAACTACAAAAATGGTCAAACGAGTTCTTGAGTAACTGCACATCTATCGTAGCCACATAAGTCTGCTTTACATTACTGTACAACTAACCACAGTTTGAGGCAGTAAGTGATTTAAATAGTAGTTAGTACAATGCTAACATGCTTCTGTTACTTGGCTACATTAGGCTGCGTTCACATTACAAGCCTCGTTGCTCGAATCTGATTTTTTGCTCAAATCCGATCTCCTGACATGACGGTTCACACTCGTTTAGGTCAGTGAGTCAAATCTGTCATTTAATGTGATGAACCGGCCTGAACTGACCCTCATGAGCTCCTCCTACTCAGTGACGTCACGTGACTGAATCTCTGCATCATCAGCGCAAACTAACGAGCAGAACGAGCTTCGCTGAGAAGATCATTAACTCTGATCAGCTCTCAGCTTCATTATTAGAGCCAGACGGAGGAGGAAAAGGTGAGATGAGCTGCTTTTCCACCGTTTACAGGCTGTAACGTCTGTTTGGCGCTGCTGCCATGGTAACGCTGAATGATGGAGCACTGGCAGTGGAAAAAAAGCGCATGAATTCTGATCTGAGCGTCACATTCAGGCCGTATCCGATCTAGGACCACATATGAAAGTGGCACAGGTCGGATTTGAAAAGATCAGATTTGCGTCCACACAGCCCTGAAAACACCAGATCTGAGTCACATCAGGGTAAAAAATCTGAATTGTGCCACTTCAGCCTGGAAATGTGAATACAACCTTTGTCTTGTAGCTCCAGTGCAAAACTAAAGGAGCCAACACCAGACGGCTCATATCTTGGAATTTTCTTCTTCTTTTTTTTTGTATGTTTGTTTTTCCAATCCCAGTTTTTGAGAGAAAAGTCTGGTGCTAAACAGTGATGTAAATGATCTCTCTCTTCTCTCCTCCCAGCATGGACGTGCAAGGAGATTATGACCCCTGCGATGCCTCTGGCTTCATCAAGATCAATGCGGTCAGGTGGGTCTTGTCCTTTTTTTATCTTTTTAATGTGATATGAGCATTTTGTTTTCACCTAGTACACCTTAAAGGGCCCATATCACTGACATCACTCTCTAGTCCTTACACTCCGTATGGAAACCTGCAAGAAAATCCCATTATTGTTTTTGTGATGTCACAACATTTATGTCCATCTAATTCAGACCCCAGCCGTTTAGCCATGCCCATGCTTAATGAGGCACAATACAAGTCAGCCAATCAGAACAGAGGGCGTTTACATATATCAGTCAGAGTAATAAAAACAGGCTGTTTGATTCTGAAGCTGAAAAAATGAATTATGGCTGTGGGACAGTAAACTACACAAATGTCATTCATTGGGGGAAAACGATAAAAATACACAAAAAAATGTAGCATATGGGCCCTTTAATGTGCATCTAAAGAGCAGAGCATAACTGCAGACTGCATATGTGGGTTTCTCACAGTCCCTGTCTGATTCCTTTTCAGGCTCAGAGAGCATCACAGAATGGAGAGAGAAGCTCAGTTGAAGCAGTGAAGCTCTGAGTTCACAGCTTGGCCTTTACCAGAATTGTGCTTTTTGACTTTATCTGTTTTTATGTCCTGCTCTACTGACACTGCTGTACTCATCCTCCCAATGGAGTAGACTGTTACTGTAACAATGATTAAAAACATCTGAACCACTTCGTACAGTGTGAATGTTTGGTTTACAGATGCGTCTCCAGTGTCTTACAGGATGTATCAGAGAAAGATAGAAGGATGGAGAGATAGACGGATATATAGCAGTGGAGGACAAAGTACACAAGCCATGTACTCGAGTTACAGTAGGTAAAATATCACTCCAGTAAAAGTAGAAGTTCCTCCCTTTAGACCTCCACTTGAGTAAAAGTACTAAAGTATTTACCTTCAAATGTACTTAAGTATAAAGTAAAAGTACTAAAAGAGTAATTCTGGCTCTGATGTCCTGTTATCATTTTTATAACCAGACTGGCTTCATGAACTCATTTCAGGTGAAAGTCCTCCAGCGTCTCTCTTGGTAAACCAGTCTTTTAATAGAACGTCATTAATTAGTGACGCTGACGTCTATTAAAATGATCAGAAGCACAAAACACTGAAGGTAAACAGTTTCCATCAGGGAGAACCGAGTGGCTCTGAAATCACTTTTTACACACAAGCAAAGTTTCAGTTTCAGATTTATTTACAACTTAGTTCCAAGTTTAAGTTGAATAAAAACTGGCTTTAAACTCAGGATCACAGATGAGCTCCTTTACTATGTTGATCTGTAGGCGTCTGTTCATAAACATAAACCAGCCCAAACTCATTTACTATAAAATGAAATGGTGTTTGTAGAAATTCAGAAAAAAGCCGCGTCAGTCTCGACTGCATATGTGGACATATTTCTATATTGAGCTCTATTTACACAAAGTTAGGTTAGTTCATCATTTATGTTGAACAGACTCTCCCAAAGTTTTACGCTGCTGCGCTGACGTTGAACCGCGTGCTGCACTGGGTCGGTATGACCAACAGGTCAAAACCAGCTCTGAACAAAGTGACCGCTGGGCCCTGATTGGTGCTCTGGCTTTGCGCTTCTTTCGTTTTGACATGTGACGTTTTTATACACACAGAAACTAAAAGGAATGACAGATTTCTCAAAATGTAGGAGGAAAAAGTCGGATATTAGACTCTGAAATGTAGTGGAGTGAAAGGAAAAAGTCCAGAATGGAGAAACTTCAGTACAGATACACCAAAAATACTAAAGTACAGAAACCAATTACATTTACTCAGAGAGATGGATAGACAGAGTGATAGATTAATAAATAGACACACAGAAGATAGGCAGACAGATAGATGGAGAGACGGAGAGATAGATGGAAAGACAGATGGATTGATAGATGGAGAGAGAGACAGAAATCCATCCATTTCTCTGTTAAATTATGATAATCCTTGTTTTATCTTAGTTTAATGGTGTTTTAATGTATTACGGTCCTTTTCTTCATAACAAATTTCCTGTTCCACCTTAATTGGTGCAGCTGTTATGTTCTGGTGCCTCGGGCGTCAGAACTGCTGCTCCATTTAAGGTGGAATGGGAAATTAAGCTAGCTAGCTGCAGAGTCATCAGCATACTACAAGCAATTTTTATCTGTTGTCTTCTCATGATTTAGACCCTCATTACGCTCATTAGGACTAATATTGATCATCAGCTAAGTGTGCTTTCACAGCTAGAGAAGCTGCTTGGAGATGCAAGTGCCTCCTGAATAGATAAGTAGGAAGAAACGTAGGCCTAGTCCTCGTTACACGCCGAACGCATTTCCTACGAGTGGTGAGTGGACAAGCAAGCGTGAGAAATGACATATTTGATATCAAATATTATTTTCCAGTCTGTTCAAAACCACTTTCTGTCCACCAAACACTTCTCAGCGAATACTTTTACCTTCCCAGCTTTGACATTGCCTGTTCCATTAGCTGACCCCTCGGTGCTCTCTGGGCGTTCTTCAGAGAGAGGAGATGGGTCCAGGAAGCCCACATGCTGACAGTAATAAGCTGCTTCCACATCCTGGTCAAAACCAGCTCTAAACAAAGTGACCGCTGGGCCCTGATTGGTGCTCTGGCTTTGCGCTTCTTTCGTTTTGACATGTTACGTTTTTATACACACAGAAACCAAAAGGAACGACAGATTTCTCAGAATGTAGGAGGAAAAAGTCGGATATTAGACTCTGAAATGTAGTGGAGTGAAAGTAAAAAGTCGCCCAGAACGGAGAAACTTCAGTACAGATACACCAAAAATACTAAAGTACAGAAACTAATTACATTTACTCAGTTACTCAGTTACTGTCCACCACTGGCACCTGTTGCTGACATAGCTGTGGGTAATTGTGCACTCACAGCTTGTTTCTTCGCAGAAAAGCATTGACCAGAAGAACAGAGCAGCCGCACATGAGCCTAAGGTCACCATGTCCGATGCCAAGCATCGGCTCGAGGGTATAAACCTTAGGATGAACTGTATAGAGAGGAGCTAACAGTGCAGATAAACAGATGGACTACAATCTGTAGCTGTGGAACTACAAAAGGCCCCTATGTGGTAAGTGCTTGATTAAAGGGTTCTTAGCATCATGAAAAGTTTCCTTAGATTGGTGGATAATGTGCTGTAGATGTTTCTGTGTAGAACCTTTGTGAAAAGGTTCTTTAGATTGGTGGATAATGTGCTGTAGATGTTTCTGTGTAGAACCTTTGTGAAAAGGTTCTTTAAATTGGTGGATAATGTGTTGTAGATGTTTCTGTGTAGAACCTTTGTGAAAAGGTTCCTTAAATTGGTGGATAATGTGCTGTAGATGTTTCTGTGTAGAACCTTTGTGAAAAGGTTCTTTAGATTGGTGGATAATGTGCTGTAGATGTTTCTGTGTAGAACCTTTGTGAAAAGGTTCCTTAAATTGGTGGATAATATGCTGTAGATGTTTCTGTGTAGCACCTTCGTGAAAAGGTTCTTTAGATTGGTGGGGAATGTGTTGTAGATGTTTCTGTATAGAACCTTCGTGAAAAGGTTCTTTAGATTGGTGGGGAATGTGTTGTAGATGTTTCTGTGTAGAACCTTTGTGAAAAGGTTCTTTAGATTGGCAGATAATGTGCTGTAGATGTTTCTGTGTAGCACCTTTGTGAAAAGGGCTGTATGCAGCACTGAAAAAGGGTTCTTCTATAGCTACAAGTTTATCGTAAGGATAGCAGAACCCTTTCTGGTGCTATTTTGAACCCTTTTCAAGAAGGTTCTACATAGAACCATCTACAGCACAGTCTCCATCAATTTGAAGAAGAACCATTTAATGATGTTAAGAGCCCTTCAATCATGCAGAGGGATTCTTTGAGTGTTCACAGTACTATATAGAACCGTTTTCTTCGCTAAAGAACCCTTGAAGAACCATCTTTTTTAGGAGTGCAAAGCCTTGTTTTGAGGTCAGAGACGTATGACCCCATTCTAATGGTCATAGTCAGGTTTCAGATCAGCATTACTCTGCTTTCTTAAAGAAGGCCGTGACTCAACGCTTCTCTCATCCTCTTTGATGTCCATCACGGAAAGGAAGTGAGTCTGGGTTGAACTGACTGATTGACGCTAGAAGGAAGCCACATGCTATCTAACTGCTATCTGTGTCCCTCTCCGTGTCTCACATTGCTCAAAGCGAGGCTTCAGACCGGCCGACCTGTCAGGCCAGGTATGAAAACCATGAGATGTGGCCAATGGAATTAATCATCCTTGACCTCAGCCCAATTTTCCCTCATTATCCACAGTCCTCAGGGAGAACTGGACACAATGAGAAGATATAAAAGTCAAAGTTGTCCCATAGAGTGGACCCTGATGGAGTGATCTTCTGTCTCTTACTATGCCTGCCACGATGCCTCAGCGCACAAAGGCCGCTGTTGTTCAGCAGATCCCTTCACAGTGCATTGTGAAGGCAAAGAGTTCACGACAATGCCTGTTGGGCAAGCTGTCAGAAATTAAAGACATCTTACTCGCTGCTTATACCAGGATCTTTCTTTTAACTTGTAGTTTGTTTGTAAACACTGTTCAGTTGCTTGTTAACACAAATAGCTAATCAGCCAATCACTCGGCCGCAACTCACTGCATTCAGGCCTGTAGAGGTGGTCAAGACGACTTGCTGAAGTGCAGACCGAGCATCAGAACGGGGAAGAAAGGGGATTTAAGGGGCTTTGAACGTGGCGTGGTTGTTGGTGCCAGACGGGCTGGTCTGAGTATTTCAGAAACTGCTGATCTGCTGGGATTTTCACGCTCAACCATCTCTAGGGTTTACAGAGAACGGTCCGAAAAAGAGGAAACATCCAGTGAGCGGTCAGTTGAGTGGACGAAAATGCCTTGTTGATGTGAGAGGTCAGAGGAGAATGGGCAGACTGGTTCCAGATGATAGAAAGACAACAGGAACTCAAATAACCAACCAGAATCTCTGAGGAACGTTTCCAACACCTTGTTGAAAGTCTGCCACAAAGAATTAAGACAGTTCTGAAGGCGAAAGGAGGTCCAACCTTTTACTAGCAAGGTGTACCTAATAAAGTGGCCAGTGAGTGTAAACTACAAGTGCATTTTTATTTGAAGTGATAAAGTCCATATGTTGACTCTGTTCTATTTGAATGGTTGCTAGGTGGTTGCAAAGGTGTTGCCAAGGTATTCCAAGTGATTGCTATGGCGTTGCTAGGTGGTGCCTTTACTCTGGTTTTCCAGGTGGTTGCTAGGCTGCCACTAGGGTACTGCTATGTGGTTATAATGCTATTTAAGGTAGTTGCAACTACGGTGTTGCTATGCAGTTGCTATGACATATTACATGGTTGCTAGGGTGTTGGTTTGATCTCTAAAACTGTGTGATCAGAAAAACATGTTGGCTAACCTGTTAATGTGTGGTAGGCCAAACTGTCTCATTTAGTTTGTACAAAATTATATATTTTTAAAATCCCTGTTAAAGTTAATACCATTTATATAACATTTATACACATCATCAACAATAAAGAAACTTTAACGTAAAGCTAATGAAAAGACCTTTAGTTCATGCAAATCTACATAAATGTAATACGTTGTGAAAGTGACTGACCTGTGGCCCTCTGTCTCTGAGGTTCATTGACCTTCATTGTAAACAGCAGACATCAACCAGGTAGTGGAACAATGGTGGCAGCAGGTTGATTACCAGCAATTAGAGTAACCCAACACTGCGGCCCAGCATGGGAGCCAACCCTACAGCTGTGGAGCCAATGGGGTTTCTCTTATAGAAGAAGGAAGTGGTAGGGTGCCGTGGGAAATTCGATTTGAAATATTCCGCAGCAGCATGAATCTAGCTGATTTTAAACTGAGATATTATTCCTGGTATTTTAATTATGTCTAGTTCAGCTTACTTCAGTCCGGTTCAGCGATAACCTTAATATTAAACCCTTAGAATTCATAGTTATTGCTGGTTTAAAAAATGCGTGGTGTAATTTTATATCATTTTTTTCTCAGTCATAGGGGAGACGTTCTGTGTTCTTGTGTACGTAGAAGACGTAGAAAAGGAGATATCTCATTATTTAAATGAAATTAAGCCAAAACAATGTTTTAACGACAGTTTTAGAAGTTACATTTTTCATAATTCTTGGATTCTGTAGTCATTCAACTGTGGACGGACTTTGTTGCCGTACTTTAAATGACACACAGAAAGGCTTTGCCTTTACAGATGTACAGGTTACCCGTGCCATCAGCACTAAACTTTACTGGTTGGCTGAGTAGCGTCACGTGTGATATTTACAACGCATGCGATTGGTCTGTGAGTTTCCGGCCACTAAAGCTACCGGAAAGGCTAGAAAAGCTACTCCGATTAAAACAGTAAAACCCCATGGAAATTAAAGAATTCTCCATAGTTTATCGGTTATAGGTCCAGGTCCGCATTGCACAGCATCTGGGTCCAGACTTGGACCTCAGTCCGCTTTTTAGTGACCTCTGCTGTGGAGGATTAAATGCCTACAATTCTTGCTGTTTACTCGTTGAGAAATGTTAATCCCAGACTGCTGGATTATTCACAGATAAGAAAGGACTAGGCCTTTTCTGGATGCTCCTTTAACCCAAGCATGACAGCATCACATGTTCAGGATTTCACAGCATTCCTAGGTTTAAATTGCTCCTGTTTCAACATTTTTGGAACGTGTTACAGGCAAAAATTTCGGAACTGATAAAGTAAAGCATTAAATATTTTGTCTTTGTACTGTTTCGTTATAAATTCAGGTCAAAGTGTATTTAAAAATCATTGCTTTCTGTTTTCATTGGCATGTCACACACTGCCCCAACTTTTTCAGATGTTTTCATAGAAAACCGTGGCGTGATCCATAGGGGAGCTGCTATAGAATAACCCATTTTAGTCCGCTTTGAAGTTTAAAACCATAAGCTGTTTTGTTCTGAGGGTGATAAATATTTCATCATTGCTAAGTACTGTACATTTAGTCAATACATGCTCCTCTTCAAGGTGATCACTTAAGTAAATCTACGTTGATTAGGATTATGTATGATGGATCTGAATATGAAGAGTGTTAACAAACCCTTGGGAGACGGCCTAATGGATCTGAACATGATGAGCTCATGATCTCAGTCCGTTCTTTGTCCTGTCTAGTGGATTTATAGCACATGAACCCACCTTAGATTGATGCAGAGTGTTGGCCAAGACACTAGAGCATTGTTAAAAAATTTCCGTAATGCACTCGCAGCTTTGGTTAACAAGCTTTATCAAAATGCAGTCAGGTGCCATGTGGTACGCTGCTGGCCAGTTGCGTCCAATTCAATGAAACAATTCTTCCGTTTCACTCACACCCATATCTATGTTTTCAGACCATGATGAACTGAAAGCACATAGAGAGAGGGCATAAACAGACGAGGGTGCATTGCATCTGTCACGTCAGGCCTTCCCCATTTTATAGACCATTTACCATTCGCAGGCCATTTACATAAGTCTGTAGACACTTAGCCACATCTCTAACGTCTCTTGCTCACTTCCTTCACACCGCGTATTGCACAAAGCGTCTGTGCGCCCGTCTCCGGGCGTCTGTTGCTGTCAAAGGCCAAAGCCAGCACCCCTCTCTTCAAATCTATAAACAGATGGGGTGGCCATTACGGTCAAATCCTCAGTGTCCATGCTTCCGGCGAGCGCGTGATAAAATATTGATGGAAAAATAGAAATATTTTGCCTCTCCTGCTTAAACCCTGATTGCACCGCTTCTCCTCTCGGGTTACAGGGCTCTGCACCATCCTGAGCTTCAGCTGTCAGTGGGTTTTCACACACACTGCGCGCTCGATCGATAGCTTTTTATCAGAGCAAGTGGATTAACTTACTTCAGCCTTACGCGCTACTAGCTTAGCTGTCTGCACTGTTGAAGAAATAGTCTGGTTTCAAATATACACGGTTGCCCCGTCCATCAATGGTAATCGCTCAGCCAAGACATGTTTGGTGTCTGAAGATTTCTTCTGTAGTTTTGGGCTGGAGCTACAACTTACTAACTTACCAAGCTACAAAGCTTTAACCATCATCTGTGCCTCATTAACCACACGGCCATATCTACACATACACACCACACAGACATGAGCGAGGACCACCGCATTCCCTCCGATATATAATCCTGTCCCACTTTCTGAGAGCAATGTTCGTGAAATAGTGGAATTTTGGACGGTATCTTTTTCAAACTGCTGCTCTGTGAAGGTGCTGAATGCAGTCCAGCGATGATGTTGACCTCCCCAACATGGCGGTGCCATTGACGTGCCTGGCTGGACCCAACGTATATCTATGGCAGGAACGCACAGCCCTGGAGTCCTAGCCTTGCCCTTCTAATAAGAGTCTCTGTAAATGCTGAAGGACACTAAAGAACCAGATAACCTAAAATAAACATAAACACACACACACATCATCTAAACCGCTCATCCTTCTGGGTCGCAGGGGGAGCTGGAGCCCGTCTCAGCTGTCGTAGGGCGGAAGGCAGGATACACCGTGAACAGGCTGCCAGTCCATCACAGGGAAGACAGACATACACATTCACACCTGGGGCAAATTAGCATGTCCGAGATCCCAGAGGCACGGGGAGATCATCCAAACTCCACACAGAAAGGACCCTGGTCGCCCGGCCAGGGAATCGAACCAAGGCCCTTCTTGCTGTGAGGCGACAGCGCTACCCACCACGCCACTAATCGTAAAAAGAATGCTCGCAAAATGTCACTGGCAGATTTGTTATTCATCAGTTTGATCTTTGCTGTGTTTGATCTTTGCTCAGTACGGGGAGCTGTGCACTCACAACCTCAAACTCCATCAATGAGCTCCCAAAATGATTAATGCTTTTGTCTCCCTGTCGAAATATCTGCATGAATTTGGATGTGGTTTATGTAAATGATATGTAAATGAGGTGCTGGGAGGCTGGCACTTGATTTCACGCACTGAGGCTGATATATCATTCGTTTATCCCCACCTCATATGAAGGTTTCTTGAATCAGAGGCAGAGTAGCTCGTACATCATTGAAGGAGGTCAAGTCTGCGCTCTTTTTCACTCAGCTTTGCTAAATAAGGCCCAAAAATGCATTGAAATTACTGTCTGTGGCAATCGACCATATGCTGCAGATGAGGTTGAAGTATTCCTTTAAGATCTGCGCATGTAACCAGCTGTGTCATGTTTGGACACAATCCCCACACACATCCAGTGTGGCTCTCCCCAGGCGTGCCAGTAATGTAGCGTATTGATCTGAGTCGATAGATTTATTTTCCTCTCTGCAGCCTGTGTATTGGAGCTGCTCCCTGGGGTCCGCTGGCTTGTTTGCTGGGCCCCCTCATTATGTCTTTCGATTTGTTTTCTGTGTTAGGGTGTAGGGGGCTGAGAGGGTGACAAGGTCCAAGCCTTGAAATGAGTGGGTTAAAGGTTGCGCCCCAGCATGCGCTCTCATCCGCTCTCAGAAAACTTTCTGCAGCCATTAAGAGCTGCATTTGTCTGCTGTCACCGCTTTGTTTAATAGTGTAATAATGTACAGATACATGAGGAATTTTGGTAACACTTTATTTGAAGGCTACTTGCGAGGGGGCTTTATAACGCAAGCGCTAGAGAACATATTAATAATGCAATACTTGTAGTTGTTTTTATGAAGTACAGCCCCAATTCCAAAAAAAGTTGGGATGCTGTGCAGAATGTAAATAAAAATAGAATGCGATGATGTAAAATGTTATCATGTTATCATATAAAGGAAAATACTACAAAGACAACACATCAAATGTTGAAACCGAGAGATTTTATTGTTTTTTTTTTAAATATCTGCCCATTTTGAATTTAATGCCAGCAACATGTTCCAAATGTACAGCAACTGCTGTAGTTTTGAAAGTGAAATGTTTTCCATTCTGGATTTGAGCTGCTTATCAGTTCAGGGTCTCATTTGTCATATTTTTCATTTCATAATGTGCCATACATAATTGCATCAATCATCTTATCCATGCCATGGAGGGAAGAGGGGGTGGTTTCCAGGCATATTTCACCTGATATCAGTACAATGTGGTCTTAAGAATGCTGACATAAATAGTTATGTACAGTGTTTTAAATGTTTAGTGCTGTAAATATGTTCAACGTTTATTCATATTATTCTTATTATGTCAGTACAATGTCATTTATTTCATAAAACATCTTATGTCTGGTTGCGAGAACCAGCATAAGCACTTAATAAATGTTCAAGTAGTGCTTCATAAACGCATTATTCAGTGCTTATGAATGCGTCATAAAGCCCTTATGTAGGTAGCCTTCAAATAAAGTGTTACCGATTCTACCAACAGGTTCAAAATCAGAGTTCCAAACACATTTAGAATTTTCTTGGACTTTAGATTAAAATCTTTTCGATAGTGACAAGTTTAACTTATTCTGATCAGAACTCAAAAACGCAGCCAGTACATGACTAACAAAAACCGCTCTGAGCAGCTGAAACACATAAAACCCTAATATTTGTCATTTATATATTTACTTATTTGGAGAAAATGTGTAGTGACAAGTCTCGATGTTCCACTCTGATTTTCAGGTTTTAGGACACACTTACTTCCGAACAAAGGGATCTAACTAACTGCTCACCATGTGGCCATGAGGGACAGGGATGCAGCCTCATTTACTGCTCTAAAATGCAGGGATGTGGCTAAAATAAGGCGCCGCCTACAGACCAAAGCTCTGTGTTTCGGTGGTGACGTGAAAGCATGGGAGAGTTTTTCAACTTAAAAAATGAAACTAATGATAAATCAAAAAAATAAAGAAACAATAAAGATTAAAAAAAAAAAAAACATAGATAAAAATGAAAAGTTCAAATATAGGATTTAGGACAGACACCTCACAATAGAAAGTAGCCTATATAAAATGTTTTGTTTGTATTTTTTATTTAATTTTGCGGATTACCTTATTATTATTATTTATTACCTTACCTTATTATCTATGATCATCTCTTAATGCATTGGGTTCCAACAGATTATAACATAGTCCTTACAAATATCTAAGGTCTGGAAAAAAAAAAAATATATATACATATGCTTTTTTTATTTCAACTATTTGGGCTGAACCAAAACTGTAGCAATCTACAGTTATTTGTGCTTTGTTAGGGCAAATAAACCATGAGAATGTGAGCATGTTTGCCACTAGAGGGCAAAACTGTGAAAAATCCTTTGGCCTTGACGGCCCTGAGACTGACCACACGGCAGAGTGCGTGAGAGTTTATCTAAGCACTACTTTCAAATCAGGCCATTTGCTGCTAGAAGTTTGTGATTTTAATCCTCCACTAAAGCTGTAAATGAAGCAGTGTTTGTGCACCTCAGACGTCACATGCAACTGTATTATAACCATCTCTCTTAAGAAACAGGGGCCGCTATGTTCACATATATCACTGTACACTACAAAAGGTTTGCAATTACTGTTTAAATGCTGCCTTCAGTGTTTTTAAACCTCTGTATCTTGCATTAGATGAACATTTTTAAAAAAATTTCACTCATTTATTTCACATAAAACTTTAGATATAATATATGGGGGGGGTGGGGGGGGGGTTCCTTCAGCCTTGAGCCAACATTTTGCAGCACTGCAAAGAAATGATACAGAGCTACTGGCTAAATCCGTTCCTCTGACACACAATGTTGCTTTAAGGCAGCAAACATGTCCCAGTCATTTCTCATAATATAAAAATAATTGGTATGGTACTGACTAATACAAAATGAAGGGGAGGCCGTCTGGTGCAGTAGATAATAAGTGGATACCTGTCGGTAAACTTACGCCACTGCCTGTGCCCAGTCGGCTGCGGTCACATAGAGCTAGAGACTGTGTTAACAATCTCCCTCCCTCTCTACCGCTTTTCAGACAGCAAAAGCCACCTTTACTCAAGTCTTCAGAAATTTAGGTGTACCAGATGACATTTTTCCTGATCATAGACCTCAGTTCTCTTCTCAAGTGTGGCTGCCTGTTGGGTGGTCTGTCAGTCTCACTTCAGGATACCATCCTCAATCAAATGGACAATGCAAAAGGGCCAACCAGGCTCTGTGGTTGGTTAGTGTAGTGGGTAACACCTCTGCCTTCTATGCTGTAGACTGGGGTTCAATCCCCCACCAGGGCAAGCACCCTACACTATACCAATAAGGTTCCTTGGGCAAGACTCCTAACACCGCCTTGGCCTGCCTGTGTAAAATGATCAAACTGTAAGTCACTCTGGATAAAAGCATCAGCCAAATGCCATAAATGTACATCTAGGAGATTTCTTGAGTTTTTTTTATTTATTTTTTTTAATAACAGTCCATCTGACTGGTCCTGCTATCTGATATGGGCAGAATTGGCACAGTTCAGCCACCGAACTCCCACCTTTCCAATGTGTTTTAGGCTATCAGCTGTGACTGGCTCCCCGGACAGCAAAAAGGTGCAGAGTTCCTGCCGCGGATGTGTGGATGAGACGCAGTGAGGAGGTCTGGGAGGAGACCCACCAGTGCATCGATGCGGAACAAGGAGTTGGATGAACTTTTCCCACCAACCTGGAGACTGTGCCCTGCTTGGGGAGGGATGCAAAAACCTCAATACCCCACATACATTAGGCCGTTAAAAGATCAGTGGTGTTACATATCAGCCAGACTTGCCTCTTCAATGCCGTTTCCCAATCATTTGATGGGTCCCTTCTCAAACCTGTTGATGAAGGCCTGGTGGAACGTGGCTTTGCCTGACGAGACCCCACCTCGTCCATCCGTTGGAGGTCGAAGGCGCCCCAGTTTATGCTGTGCATTGGCTGCTGGACTCTAGAAGACGTGGTGGAACTCTCCAGGGTCTTGTTGACTGGGAAGGACTCAATACAATCCACAAGCAGCACCGAGCCAAGATGTGCACAAGGAGATATGCATGCTTTTTAACACTGGCATCACTGAAGGACTAATAAAATAATCTACGTAACAAGTTATGGTGAAATTAATGGATACATTGCCTTATATTTTAACCATGAGATAATTTGATAAGAAGTTAATAACTTCTGGTAAGTTAGGTGTAGTATTTGATAAACGTCTGAAATATAATTTTAAGTGTTTTAAAAGTTATGTAAATGTTTTAAAAGTTAAATAAATCTTGTTTAATACATAATGCTAATTACATTATATTACTGTTATTACGACCTGGTGCTTGAACCATGTTACATTTGTTTGTTTACAAAAATAACAAAATTTATATTCGTATTACAAGTGATTCCAATACAGTGTGCCAGTAATGCAATATATCAATATACAGCACATTGCCTAGTCAGAAAAGACCTTTTTAGTTATTCAACTTAATTGAAAATAGTCTTTTTATGTTCAAGTTCGTCATTTTTCATCTTGAAAAAAAAGGGAAACGTATTTAGCAGAAAATTGGATGGACACCTGAGTGTCGAGAAAGGCGCTTTTAAATTAAATTTATTATTTTATTATTATTATTACACCTCATCAACTAAATGTAATATCAGGTTTTTCAACATTTAAGCATTCTTTTTAAGTTAAGTGATACTTCAATCCCACAACCGGGGAAATTCCACCTCTGCATTTAACCCATCCGTGAAGTGAAACACCACATACACACTAGTGAATACACACACACACACACACACTCTAGGGGGCAGTGAGCACACTTGCCCGGAGCGGTGGGCAGCCCTATCCACAGCACCCGGGGAGCAGTTGGGGGTCAGGTGTCTTGCTCAAGGACACCTCAGTCATGGACTCTCGGCTCTGGGGATCGAACCGGCGACCTTCCGGTCACAGGGCCAGCTCCCTAACCTCCAGCCCACGACTGCCCCCACTAGAAGATGCACCTTCAGTTTTTCAAAGAAATCTGCAGAGATATTTTTTCCACGTCTACAAAGTTCAGTCCTAGAAGTTGGTTGCACTTTCTGATTTTCATGATCCAACTAATCTTGATTTTCTCCTCTCTCTCAAACAGGAAAGCTTTAAGTGCTGTTTATCTGATGGGGGCAGTTTTGGGGGCTACCAGGTATTCCAGGTAGCTGTTAGGAGTCCCATTTTCTCTGTAGCTTTAAATCATTGTATGAAATGGAAGCTTTAGCGAAGGTTCTGCCAGGAAGACTCTAATGCTACGTCATTCGCTCATTGGTCCTGACCAGTCACGTCACCACACCTGTCTTTAAAATGACTCAAATCACGTACTTATTCTGCTGCTTTCAGTACTTACGTTTTGACGTTCCCCTCCTTCCTCCCCACCACCACCACTTGGGTCCCTGGCTGGTTGTCCAGGGGGTAGGCTCCACCCCTGATGTCTCTATCCAGCAGGATCAGCTCCAAAACCTTGTAACTTGTAAAATTTTCAACTTGTAAAATTCCATTGAGGAGCTAAAAAATAGTCCTCCTCCATTCCAGAGTCTTTCTGGCAGAACTCCTTTTACTTTCTCCTTCTTGAAGCAAGTGGATCATGAGCGGTTCGCGCTGTCGCCTCACAGCAAGAAGGGCCTGGGTTCAGCTCCCCAGTCAGGCGACCAGGGTCCTGCGTGGAGTTTGCATGTTCTTGCCGTGTGTGCGTGGGTTTCCTCCGGGTTCTCCGGTTTCCTCCCAAACATGCAGTCGTGCCAATTGGAGATGCTAAATTGCTCCTAGGTGTGAATGTGTGTGTGATTGTATTTCGCTGTCAGAAGAAAAATGGTAACTTTACAGGAGAACAAAAAAACCTACTTTACTTTTAATGTAAGTCAATGGAACCAGAATATTTTCCAAGTCATTTTGGGTCGTTTCTTTTAGTCCATTCACGATGAAATTTGCAAAAAATGTAAAGGCCAACATGAATTTTCAAATTATGCCAAAAACTGAAAAATAACAAAAATTGAGATGTGAGGTTTTCTTCCAACAGCAGTGAGGTGCCTGTGTTTCTGCCCTGTGATGGACTGGCGACCTGTCCAGGGTGTCTTCCTCTCAATGACATCCCCATGACCCAGAAGGATAAGCAGCTTAGACAATGTGTGTGTGTGTGTGTGTGTGTGTGTGTGTGTGTGTGTGTGTGTAACAGTATTGAGATAATTAGAAATCATTATGAAAAGTTGCCGTTTTCAAGCGTTGTTTTTCTTACCAGCACCAAAAGAGCAAATATTCAACACCTCTCTCTCTCCGGTGGTGTTTACATGTTTGTGATGAGCGTTATTTGAGCTCTGTTTGAACGGAAAGCTCTCATCACCTGTAGAGCCTCATGCACTGATGTTTGGAGTAATGACAAGAAAAAGACAGTTGTAAATGAAAATGGTTTGAGAAAATCTCTCTCTCTCTCTCTCTCTCTCTCTCTCTCCCTCTCTCTCTCTCTCCATCTCGGTGCATGGTGAGAGGATTGCACAAACAAGTCCATTTACCCATTATTTCCTTTCAGTCTCCTGTAGCAACACAATAACTTCTACTGAAAGGAAAAAGATCGCAGACAGGTGGGGAGTAAGTGCGCCAGAGGAAGGACAAGAAAGAGGAGAGCGAGAGAACGATAGAATGAGGTGGGGGAAGGGAGGGATGGACAGTGGGGAGGGGTCAAGTCGCCCCAGCGGAAAGAGAGAAATGGTGGAAAAACATCCGTAATTTTCACCGCAGGGTCCCTGCGTAATTGAGTCGTTGAAAACACAGATGTAGGGGGACGATTGAAAGCAAAGTGGTTGGGGGGTTGGAGGCAGAACAGACGAGAAAGAAAGAAGAGAAAGATAAGGGGAGACGGGGAGACGGAGGAACGTGTCTACAGAGTTTCGTCTTCGAGTCGTCCAGTGCTTCATCACACGTCCAGACGAGGCGACATCTTCAGAATCGAGATGCAGAAGCTGAGCGCTTGAATTTAATCGAGGGCCCTCTAAGCCCTGCGTTACGGTTATTAAGAAAATCCATGTTTTAGGAGTTTTGTAGTGGTGCATAGATCATACTTCTATTTCAGAGACCAAACAAAATGATATTTTTCACGGTGCTTTTTTAACTAGACCTGAAATGATGAGATTGATTTCAGTCTTTTGACTGACTTGGACTTTATATACCAGCTTGTTTTCATTCAAATAAACAGTGGACGAAGTACACAAGCCATGTACTCGAGTTGCAGTAGGTAAAAGTAGAAGTTCCTCCCTTTAGACCTCCACTTGAGTAAAAGTACTAAAGTATTTCCCTTCAAATGTACTTAAGTATAAAGTAAAAGTACTAAAAGAGTAATTCTGGCTCTGATGTCCTGTTATCATTTTTATAACCAGACTGGCTTCATGAACTCATTTCAGGTGAAAGTCCTCCAGCGTCTCTCTTGGTAAACCAGTCTTTTAATAGAACGTCATTAATTAGTGACGCTGACGTCTATTAAAATGATCAGAAGCACAAAACACTGAAGGTAAACAGTTTCCATCAGGGAGAACCGAGTGGCTCTGAAATCACTTTTTACACACAAGCAAAGTTTCAGTTTCAGATTTATTTACAACTTAGTTCCAAGTTTAAGTTGAATAAAAACTGGCTTTAAACTCAGGATCACAGATGAGCTCCTTTACTATGTTGATCTGTAGGCGTCTGTTCATAAACATAAACCAGCCCAAACTCATTTACTATAAAATGAAATGGTGTTTGTAGAAATTCAGAAAAAAGCCGCGTCAGTCTCGACTGCATATGTGGACATATTTCTATATTGAGCTCTATTTACACAAAGTTAGGTTAGTTCATCATTTATGTTGAACAGACTCTCCCAAAGTTTTACGCTGCTGCGCTGACGTTGAACCGCGTGCTGCACTGGGTCGGTATGACCAACAGGTCAAAACCAGCTCTAAACAAAGTGACCGCTGGGCCCTGATTGGTGCTCTGGCTTTGCGCTTCTTTCGTTTTGACATGTGACGTTTTTATACACACAGAAACCAAAAGGAACGACAGATTTCTCAAAATGTAGGAGGAAAAAGTCGGATATTAGACTCTGAAATGTAGTGGAGTGAAAGGAAAAAGACGCCCAGTAACGGAGAAACTTCAGTACAGATACACCAAAAATACTAAAGTACAGAAACTAATTACATTTACTCAGTTACTCAGATAATGTCCACCACTGAAAATAAACGATTGAACATTTATATTGTCAGTAACAAACAACTGTGACGCTGCCAAAACTTTACCAGATGTCTCAGTTGTGACAAATTTAGCTCGTTTAGAGCAGAACTCAAAAACACTAGCTAGTCCATGAGCAGCAAACATAGCTTTAAACTGTTGTACAGACATAAAATCATCGTATTTATCATTAAAACACACAAAAAGAGTTCCTAACTGAAGAAAACTGTGTTTCGGAAGTGACATGCTAAACAAATTTTTAGGCTTTGGGACTCATTTAGTTCAAAACAATGAGATTTAACTCATAGATATTCATTCCTAGATGCCACGTCGTCTGTCGTTCTCTATCTGAGGTGATACGTCTGACCGTCCGCCGTGTTGGAGAGGTCAAGATCCTCTTGTGGACAGATTCACTTGTACTGAGAGACGATGAGTCTCAGGATTAAATCAGCCACAGCTTCCTCATTACTCCACCCATTTACACCACATCTGTTTAGTTCTAATCCTCAGACTCAGACTAATCTGGGCTGCACGGACGGCTCTCGGCGGCTTTTATTACTGTAATGACTGATGGTGATAATTAGCCGTCCAGCAGGACCAGCAGGAAAGTATTCAGTCTGCACCTGATGTTAAAAACCGAGTTCAGCGCCAGTAAAAACACAAACTCACTCACATCAGCAAATCCATCAATGAGTGAATCTCTTCTAATATTAAAAATAATCAGGAAAACTCAAATTTGGTATCTTTTCCGCCAGATTAAGTGGGACCAGGATTTCAGGGGGACCTGTATAAGGATCTCAGATTAATGTATCGACTTTGTCGAGGTGAGGTTTTTTTCTCTTCCAAAGTAAGGAGAGGAGTTTTAGCCACCTTTCAGAAAAACCATGTGACTGAAACTGTAGGATACAACCTGTGTTACACGTCCAGGGGCACCCAAACCATCGCACAGGACTGTGTATACATATACAGCCTGCATGTCTCATGCCCTGCGTCTGAAGGCTCCTCGCTCGTACGCTACGAGCCACACTAATCTGACTTCATATCACATGTCATGGTCTTCCCTGTACATGAATACCTTGTGCAGTTGTTCTGAACTAATAATAAAGAGCTTTACGTGGGATTTGCCCTTGCCTTCTCTGCCTGTATGCGCTGTCTGCTGCACTGCTTTAGTGCTGCTGAGAGCTGCTGGGACTGTGTATTTCCCCAGGCTCTGATAGGAAACGGGCCTACAGCAGGTCACTTTCCGTACATTCTCATTATGTCTCATGTCTTGCTGGAGCAGACAGGCCCACACCGTGTACTGAGGGGGCAGTGAAAGTTCGTTTTTTGTGGTTTGGCTGTCGTCCCAGACAGCCTGATACCCCACGCTGAAGTCATACTGCAGGCGTAAAGTATTACCTACCTGTTAATACACACACAGCATTGTTTTTATGTCTTGTCAGGACCTGCCATCATGTTTATGACCCATATATATATATATGCATACAAGGTTTATGTGGCTGTGTGTATGTATACATGTGCTATATATATATATATATACACATCACTGTTGTCTGAAGAAAACCTTGTATCATCAAAATTGTAACTTTACAGGAGAAGGAAAAAACATACTTTACTTTTAATGTAAGTCAATGGAACCAGACGTCTTTCCAAGTCATTTTAGGTCATTTCTTTTCATTCATCATGAAATTTACACACAATGTAAAGGCCAATAAATATTTTAAAATCATGTTAAAAACAGAGAAATGTCAACAATGGAGATATATGTGTGTATACTTACTTACATATGTGTAAGTAGGTACCTTGGTTTATTTATTTATTTATTCGCTTATTTATTATGGCCACAGAAATTTGAGAAATTAGAAATTTGCTTTAAGAAAAAAAATATTAAGCGTTGGTGAAAAGCACGTTACGAAACATTCTCCCTACAAATCGGAGCCTGAAAATACACAGAAACCCACAGAGATTATTCGCGAATGTAAATGAGGGGGTCCTCCACTGTGTGACACTTGACCGGCGCAGATGTTTAACTGCTCTCAGACAGGGCACAATTACTGATACGCGCTTATCCCTATAAGATTCCCTATTCTATTACCACTCCAGCCTTCTGACACGTCCTCACACCTGCTTTAGATAATCATTCCACTCCGTCTGTGAAGCTTCTGACTCTTTGATGCCACGATTTGACTTTTCTGCCCCACCTGCTCCTGAGATGGGGCGCATTCTGGAGCCACATGTTAGCAATAGACTTAGCTGCTAGCTCAGACTTCACTTACAGTAAATGGGAGCGCTTTATCTGGTGGTGGGATTCGGGTGAAGGTAACGCCAACCTCTCGATTCATTTCACTTCCTGTCTTTTTTAATGGTGTCAAACTGCCCGGGGCTGATGGGTAAGCGATAGCCGCACTCAATACATCCTGTGGCACAAGAGGACTATGTAGCCTCCAGATGTAAGACATTTAAAATACTTAAAATCTTACATATACCACCGTGCATCAGTCAGAGACCACAATTTAATGTACTTAAGTATCAAAAGTAAAAGTACTAAAGTATTTCCCTTCAAAAGTACTAAAGTATAAAGTAAAAGTACTAAAAGAGGAATTCTGGCTCTGATGTCCTGTTATCATTTTTATAACCAGACTGGCTTCATGAACTCATTTCAGGTGAAAGTCCTCCAGCGTCTCTCTTGGTAAACCAGTCTTTTAATAGAACGTCATTAATTAGTGACGCTGACGTCTATTAAAATGATCAGAAGCACAAAACACTGAAGGTAAACAGTTTCCATCAGGGAGAACCGAGTGGCTCTGAAATCACTTTTTACACACAAGCAAAGTTTCAGTTTCAGATTTATTTACAACTTAGTTCCAAGTTTAAGTTGAATAAAAACTGGCTTTAAACTCAGGATCACAGATGAGCTCCTTTACTATGTTGATCTGTAGGCGTCTGTTCATAAACATAAACCAGCCCAAACTCATTTACTATAAAATGAAATGGTGTTTGTAGAAATTCAGAAAAAAGCCGCGTCAGTCTCGACTGCATATGTGGACATATTTCTATATTGAGCTCTATTTACACAAAGTTAGGTTAGTTCATCGTTTATGTTGAACAGACTCTCCCAAAGTTTTACGCTGCTGCGCTGACGTTGAACCGCGTGCTGCACTGGGTCGGTATGACCAACAGGTCAAAACCAGCTCTAAACAAAGTGACCGCTGGGCCCTGATTGGTGCTCTGGCTTTGCGCTTCTTTCGTTTTGACATGTTACGTTTTTATACACACAGAAACCAAAAGGAACGACAGATTTCTCAGAATGTAGGAGGAAAAAGTCGGATATTAGACTCTGAAATGTAGTGGAGTGAAAGGAAAAAGTCCAGAATGGAGAAACTTCAGTACAGATACACCAAAAATACTAAAGTACAGAAACCAATTACATTTACTCAGTTACTCAGTTACTGTCCACCACTGAAAATTACCACTCAAAATAGCCATTAAACACAAGTTTTCCTTTCTTAGCATCAGGCCTTGTTTAGTGTGTCCGCTCTTTACTGTTAGTGCAGCTTCCAGTTTTGTCCATATAGTGTATATATGAACCATAATAAACTACTGTGCTCTTCATGCAATTGTTTCTGAATGTTATGTTGCCTAGCAACCACAATCTACTGAGCACAACCTGCATCACTTGGTTGAGCAGTTGATTGGTATAAGTTATACGTTATTTATCAGCAAATGTTTAATTGTAAAATTACTGTAGTAGTTTTTTTTTCAGCTGACCATTTGTCTCTCATGGTCCTGTCCATTGCTTCATTCTTTGCCCCACACATTTTCTGTTTCTCACAAAGTTCTGTATAATTGCACCACCGCTCTCCCAGCCTTTCTCACGTCACATACCAAAGATTCATATTTCATGTAATAAACATTAGGGCTGAATGAAATTCAACAGGCAAAGACCATTTTGCATAAACAGGCTTCAGATTTGTAGCCATTTTAACGCATTTAACTTGCAGCTGTCCCAAAACCTGAGACCCTTCCAGATGTTCACAGTTAGATGTTTCCACATGTGCGGTATGAGGGAATATCCAATAACTGTGAAGACTGTACAGGTATGACAACAGTGGACTGGCATCATCTTTACAATTCTACTGCACATAGTAAATGAATGTAAAAAAAGACTCGGTTCTTTAGCTTCATATACCAAACCTGCAGGAGGAAACCTGGGTGTGATCTCACACTCTGAGCTCCGTTTTATCGGCATGTAAACACAGTCACTAAAGTAGCTTCACATCTTTTGAGAAATGTGGCTGAAGTCCGGCCTTTTCTCTCTCAGAGCGACGCGGAGAAACGTGTCCACGCGTTTGATCCGCTCAGAGTTGATCACTGTAATGGTCTTCTTACTGAACTTCCCAAGAAAACAAGTCATCCTTCACAACTCGGACAAAACACGGCAGCATCCTAACAAAAGCAACACCGAGAGACCAGATCGGTCCTGTTTTAATAGAACTGCACCGGCTGCCTGGATCGCTCAGGATAGATTTTAAAGTTCTGCTACAGTTTTTAGGCTCAAAATGACCTTAAAACACCGCTGACATCACAGAATGTGCCTGTTTATGTTCCAGCATGTAGTCTAAGATCTGCAGATACTGACCTTCAGTAAAAATACAGAAAACATGGAGAGACTCTTTCAGTTATTCTGCTTCTCAGCTTCTGATTCTAAATAAACACTAATCTTTTCTTGTATTCTATGTTTTTTTTCACCTGTCTGTAAAGCACTTCGAGCTGCAACTGGCATGAAAAGTGCTGTATTAATAAAAAATATTATTGTAATATTATTATTCGTATTATTATTATTAAAATTAGGAGAATTTTCACACAGATGTTCATAACTCTATTCAAACTGTATTGCTCTGTTGCACCATTTACACCGAGTACTGTGGAAAAGTCTTTCCACAGTGGTAGGTGTTAATGCTAATATTAAAATCCCTGACTTATTATGTACTATATTAGTATATATTAAGTGCATGGACTTCAGTGCAAACTGGCTGAACTGTTCCGAGGTTATAGAAGTGTGTAATAAGACTTCTGGCCGGTCAGCAGGCCCTGGCCATTAAGGGTTTACAACAAAAAGTATCTGTTGTACATTTGCCATGTGTTGGCTGGGGATGTCAAGAGGAAACCTGCAACCAAGCCTCTTTTCTTGCAGCTCAGATGTCAACTGCTTGTTTGAAAGCAATACATTTTTACTGCTTTAGATTTACTCTTAGTTTGATTTTTCCTCTCTTGATACATGGAGATGAAAACCAATCGCATTTATCTTTCAATTTCAAGTCAAAACAGCCATTATGCACAAGATATTCGTTCTTGGGAGATGTTTCTGACAAGATTAAATATAAGATAAAAAAGGGGTGGAGAAAAAACTGATATCATATTTACTTGTTGAGACTTCTGTGTTATTTTCTGCTATATATGTTTTCTGGCACCTGTACTTAATGGCTCCTGCCACTGGAAATGAAATAAATTAAGTGTGGAGAAAAAGATATCGGCATTTAGTACGTCATAATAATGAGAATGTCTTCCATAGTTATGACTTAGTATCTCAGAATCATGAGAAAGCATTTCATAATTATGATTTGCTGTGGCTTGCGTAATATTGAGAGTCTATTTCATAATTATGTGAGAGCAAGTCATAATTATGAGATACTAAGAGATAGTATATCATAATTATTAGACACTGCATCATAATTATGACATGGCAAGTCATTAGAAGATTAGAAGGTCATAATTATGAGTGGGTAAATCAAAACTACAAGAAAGTAAGTCATAATTATGAGATACTAAATCAAAACTATGACAGTAATTCATTATAGAGAGACACTGAGTCATAATTATGACACAGTAAGCTATTATGAGATACTAGGTCATAATTATGAATGGGTCAATCAAAACTACAAGAAAGTAAGTCATAATTATGAGATACTAAATCAAAACTACAAGAATGTAAGTCATAATTATGAGATACCAAATCAAAATTATGACAGTAATTCATTATAAAGAGATACTAAGTCATAACTATGACATAGTACATCACAATTATGAGACACTGTGTCATAATTATCACACGGTAAGTGATTAGGAGATACTAGGTCATTATTACGAGTGGGCAAATCAAAACTACAAGAAAGTAAGTCATAATTATGAGATACTAAATCAAAACTATGACAGTAATTAATTATAGAGAGACACTGAGTCATAATTATGAGGCACTACGTCATAATTATGACACAGTAAGCTATTATAAGATACTAGGTCATAATTATGAATGGGTAAATCCTAATTACGACATAGGAAGTCATAATTACGAAAGGGTAAGTCATCATTATGAGATACTAAGTTGTAATTATAGAAATCTTTCTCATTATTATGACTTACTAAATGGATTTAGTCATTTTTTTTTTTTTTCCCCAGTGGCAGAAACACGTTTTCGTGATGTCGTGTGTTTAGTAACATCGAAAAACAATATTTTATTATTATTTTTTTTTTAAATAGACACAACCAGCGTACGCAACTCTTTGAAGCCTTTGCAAGATGGCTCCGTTTCCGGCTGCCGTACGGGAACTGAAAGGCCTCTATTAAACTACACGGCGGCGGAATCGGCGCTGCTCTCGCGAGATTTCCGAGTGCGAGAGGTTTCTGATTCCGGGGTCGGTGTGTGTGAGAGAGTGAGTGTGTGTTTTCGTACTCGTCTCCCTCCGTTCGCTACTGTGTGTGTGAGTGTGAGAGTGTGTGTAGTTTTTTTTTTATTTTTTTCTGCCTCGGTAGGGGAGGAGGAGGAGGAGGATGATGATGGCGGAGCTGGTGCAGGGACAGGCCTCGGTGGCTCAGCCTGGGATGAAGGGAGACGGCTTCGCGGACGCGCTCCACCGAGCCAGACAGGTAAAAACTCACTCGGCCCCGGGAAAGCGAAGCCGCGGCTCGGGCAGCTGGAGGCGAACGCACACGCGAGGAGTCCGGGGCTTTTATTTGGGAAGAAACGCAAGTTACTTTTTAAAAAAACATGCCCCAGCACAACTCACAGCCCTTCCTCCCCCCTCCCCGGTAGCAAACACGCTCCGGTGCGGGGCCAACTAACCTAACACGCCGCGCGTACAGCGAGCAGTGTGGCACACAGCGAGCGAGCCAGCCAGCCACGAAAAGGCACGAAGCAGCTCAACGTGCTCACACACAGCTGGTCACCACGACTGCTGTTCGAATCCCCCCGTTCCACCTTAAACTGCTAGTTAACTGCTGCGCCGTTTAAGGTGGAACGGGGGAAACTCGACCACGAAGCTGCGCTTGTGCTCACGCAGCAGCACCGCAAGCGCCGCTTGTTTACTGCGCACACAGAAGCGAAGGGAACCCGCTCGCTGACACTTGTAACCGCTCCAACTTGGCGGCTCCCAAATGTGCGAAGCTAACGTGCTAAGCTAACCCCCCCCCCACCACACCACCAACACCAGGCAGCGCAGCGGCTCCGAGTGTGTTTAACAGCGCCACGTTAAGCCAACGTGTGCGAGGAGAGTCGCCCCAAGTCTCCGACTTCACCCCCGAGCACGTCGGCGTGGCCGTTTCGCCGGCTCTCCGTCGAAGTTGGGCGTCCGAACTCGCCCCGCAAGCGGCAACCTGTTGTTGGTGGAGCGCGGTGAAGTTTGAGGGCTAACGCTGCTGCTAGCGGACAAGCTAACGCTAACTAACTCATGCTAACTGTTCGGCTGCGTGGCCTAGTTAAGTTTCCGCACAGCCGAGCTCGCTTTATTCGGCCGTGTTTCGAGGGCCAGACTCGCCCGCCCCCCCCGGGAAAAAATACACCCTGTTCCAGCTTTAAAAGCCCACTTTAGTCCGTTTACTTCGCCGGTCTTTGCGGGACTTGACGCCAAACGGCGACGCCACTTTTGTCCAGCGTTTCCAGGCGCTAGCTAGGTAAGCTAACCTAGCTAACGAGCCTAACGTGTTTACATCGCACATTCGGGCTCCAAACGAGCGAATAAGTCGTTTTGGGCGTCGTGTCGGTGTTTGGAAGGGTTATAACGCGTCGGAAGCTCCGAATGTCGACGGTTGTGAAGGGCTGTGAAGGCCTGAAACGTGAGCCAGCGCCGATTAGCCCAGCGTAGCGCTAGCAGGCCACTGAAGTTGACTTAAGTAAGGGCTGATAAGTTTAAAGCGGGGTTTAAAAAGTAGGACACGGGCGCGTCGACTGGCCTGAAGAGACTTAAGTTACTTGACAGCCGTTTCGCCGAGCTGTGGGCGAACGGACTTGGCTCTAAAGTTGAGTCAACTTGGGGGGGGAAAGGTAAAAAATAGGCATGTGGTCATTTGCACGGTGCTTTAGGCTGAAGCTAAAGGCCTTACAGAGAAGTCAAGCGAGCTCTGAATATAAATACCCCAGGCTGATGGTCTGAGCCGCTATTAGTAGCCGTTTTAAAAATAATATTAGTGATAATAACAGTTGAAAATTGCTGTGTGCAGTTCAAGCCACCACTCAGGCCCGTGTGGATAGAACATGTTGAAATGTGCAGCAAGGCTTCTTATCTTCGAGCCTTCAGGCCTGTTTTTAAGATCACTTCCACCAAAGATTTCTGAGCAGTTCAGCCCTTGAGGTGTAAAGAGTCAGGCTGGTTTGAGGGGACGGTTGGTTGTAGAGAAATTTAATGGGGGTGATGGGAACCAGTGGTCGTCACGTTCACGACACAAATATAGCCTTTTTAATTGTTTTCCAAAACCAGCTGTGAACCCACAAGTGTGAGTTTTTTCTGTGTAGCCCTGGTGATGGATAACTGGTACTAAAGCAGAGAAAATATGGTTTTGTTAAGTGATACTTCATTGATCCCACAAAGGGGGAAATGCCACCTCCGCATTTAACCCACCCATGAAGTGAAACACCACATACACACTAGTGAGCACACACACACTAGGGGGCAGTGAGCACACTTGCCCGGAGTGGTGGGCAGCCCAATCCACAGCGCCCGGGGAGCAGTTGGGGGTTAGGTGTCTTGCTCAAGGACACCTCAGTCATGGACTGTAGGTGCTGGGGATCGAACCGGCGACCTTCCGGTCACAGGGCCTGTTCCCTGACCTCCAGCCCACGACTGCCCCGCGACCTGTTCTTTTTGGAGGGGAGACTATTTTGCCTCACGATGCTCCGCATGAAACCCTCAGCCGTGAATGAGTTAAAATAAATGGATAAAAATAGTTTAAATCAAAACTTTTATCACAAAACTTTTATAAGACACTGTGCGGCGTATGTCACTGCAGATATGCAGGCATTTAACTGTTCAGACGTTTGGTTCCTATCGCAGCCACTGTGAAGAATTCTGACTTGGCCAGTTTCTCTAGAATTGAGCGTTTCACACCAAACCGACCCGAATTACTTCGGTTACGTCTCTGACCTTCAATTGTGTCGAGTTTATTTGGAGAAATTGGTGCTGTTCCTCTTTAGGAACGTTAAGGCTGCTCTTTACAGACATTTGTACCCTGAAAAGGAGGTGTTTGGGTTTTCACTTCTAAATTTCAGCGTAAATGAGACACTCAGGTGTGACCGGGCGAGGTGTTTTGTGTGAAGACGGATTGTAATGGGGATTAATAACCCTTGATTTCTCTGCAGTGGTGACGATAGGAACCAGAGTGTTTCTACGCACGCACACACACACACACACACACACACACACACAGCTGTTTTTATTGGCTGTTCAAAATGACCAGTGAACCCACCTGTTTTTATTTTTAATTTTGATGATGGTAACGGTGGTAAATCTGAAGAAATAAGCTCTTTTTGTGGACTGTTTTGCATGAACGCGCCCTGCAGCACCTCTGCGCTATGACTGGATTTAAAAAAATGTGTGAAAACATTGAGTGCGTTTACACACACTCGTCGAATCATGATCAGATTTCTGCAGTTATCCGATTTATTCAAATGGCAGTCTAAACGCTATCCTCTGGTTTAGGAACCCAAAATCTGATAAAGAGGCTGGATTTTAGCTCAGTAATCACATTTCTCAGTGCTGTGAGCTCTTACTCTGATTTCTTTCACATTTCTCAGTGCTGTGAACTCTTACTCTGATTTCTTTCAGATTTCTCAGCGTTGTGAGCTCTTACTCTGATTTCTTTCAGATTTCTCAGTGCTGTGAGCTCTTACTCTGATTTCTTTCAGATTTCTCAGGGCTGTGAGCTCTTACTCTGATTTCTTTCAGATTTCTCAGGGCTGTGAGCTCTTACTCTGATTTCTTTCACATTTCTCAGTGCTGTGAACTCTTACTCTGATTTCTTTCAGATTTCTCAGGGCTGTGAGCTCTTACTCTGATTTCTTTCAGATTTCTCAGCGTTGTGAGCTCTTACTCTGATTTCTTTCAGATTTCTCAGTGCTGTGAGCTCTTACTCTGATTTCTTTCAGATTTCTCAGGGCTGTGAGCTCTTACTCTGATTTCTTTCAGATTTCTCAGGGCTGTGAGCTCTTACTCTGATTTCTTTCACATTTCTCAGTGCTGTGAGCTCTTACTCTGATTTCTTTCACATTTCTCAGGGCTGTGAGCTCTTACTCTGATTTCTTTCTGATTTCTCAGCGCTGTGAACTCTTACTCTGATTTCTTTCTGATTTCTCAGCGCTGTGAACTCTTACTCTGATTTCTTTCACATTTCTCAGCGTTGTGAGCTCTTACTCTGATTTCTTTCACATTTCTCAGGGCTGTGAACTCTTACTCTGATTTCTTTCACATTTCTCAGGGCTGTGAGCTCTTACTCTGATTTCTTTCACATTTCTCAGGGCTGTGAGCTCTTACTCTGATTTCTTTCACATTTCTCAGGGCTGTGAGCTCTTACTCTGATTTCTTTCACATTTCTCAGGGCTGTGAGCTCTTACTCTGATTTCTTTCACATTTCTCAGGGCTGTGAGCTCTTACTCTGATTTCTTTCAGATTTCTCAGTGCGCGTGAGCTCTTACTCTGATTTCTTTCAGATTTCTCAGCGCTGTGAGCTCTTACTCTGATTTCTTTCACATTTCTCAGCGCTGTGAGCTCTTACTCTGATTTCTTTCAGCTTTCTCAGTGCTGTGAGCTCTTACTCTGATTTCTTTCAGCTTTCTCAGGGCTGTGAGCTCTTACTCTGATTTCTTTCAGATTTCTCAGGGCTGTGAGCTCTTACTCTGATTTCTTTCAGATTTCTCAGGGCTGTGAGCTCTTACTCTGATTTCTTTCACATTTCTCAGGGCTGTGAGCTCTTACTCTGATTTCTTTCACATTTCTCAGGGCTGTGAGCTCTTACTCTGATTTCTTTCACGTTTCTCAGGGCTGTGAGCTCTTACTCTGATTTCTTTCACGTTTCTCAGCGCTGTGAACTCTTACTCTGATTTCTTTCACGTTTCTCAGGACTGTGAGCTCTTACTCTGATTTCTTTCACGTTTCTCAGGGCTGTGAGCTCTTACTCTGATTTCTTTCACATTTCTCAGGGCTGTGAGCTCTTACTCTGATTTCTTTCACATTTCTCAGGGCTGTGAGCTCTTACTCTGATTTCTTTCACATTTCTCAATTTGAGCATGAGCGAGAATGAATGGCTGTACCAAATATAAGCAAGCAGTGTCGCCACAAGGGCAGCAAAACGCTTGGAGAGGCGCTAAAACCAAACCCGGAATTAAGGATTTAAGTGTTCTTTGTTTTCTAGATGATGTATGTTCATATTTTCAGGTAAAGTGGCACAATTAAAAAAAAAAAAAAAAAAAAAAAAATTGTGTGAAGTTGGAGTTTTGTTACATTCACGTCAAGTCGTCGTCTGTGAGTTTTGGCTGGCTGCAAAGCAGAAATTGATTACTGTCTGACTCATGAAGACCCGGATTTTCATTTTATCTGATTACTCAAGTGCATGTAAACGTGTTGATTCTATTACTGACAAAATCTGATTTTCTGCAGTTGTCGGCTTGTGAAGTGCATGTAAAAGCACTGTGTCTCAGGCATCAGGCAGTGCATTCGAAACCATTTTGATATACGCTCACCAGCCACTTTATTAGGTACAGTTGCTTGTTAACACTAATAGCTAATCAGCCAATCACACGGCTGCAACTCACTGCATTCAGGCATGTAGAGGTGGTTAAGACGACTTGCTGAAGTGCAGACCGAGCATCAGAACGGGGAAGAAAGGGGATATAAGGGGCTTTGAACGTGGCGTGGTTGTTGGTGCCAGACGGGCTGGTCTGAGTGTTTCAGAAACTGCTGATCTACTGGGATTTTCACACACAACCATCTCTAGGGTTCACAGAGAACGGTCCAAAAAAGAGGAAACATCCAGTAAGCGGTCAGTTGTGTGGACGAAAATGCCTTGTTGATGTGAGAGGTCAGAGGAGAACGGGCAGACTGGTTCCAGATGATAGAAAGGCAGCAGGAACTCAAATAACCAACCAGAATCTCTGAGGAACGTTTCCAACACCTTGTTGAAAGTCTGGCACGAAGAATTAAAGCAGTTCTGAAGGCAAAAGGGGGTCCAACCTCTTACTAGCAAGGTGTACCTAATAAAGTGGCCGGTGAGTGTATGTATATCCTGTGAGGTTTAAAGCGGCGTCAGATTTTCAGACGTCTGGTTCCCATCACTGCTACTGTGACCAGATCAGACCGACAGACAGACTCCCCATTTAAAGAAATGTGACACTTTGTTTCATTGCAAACTTTTAGGCATTGCTAGTTGGTTTTTGCTTTTAATGTAACTGGCCTTTGTTTGCGAAGCACAAAAGGCCATGCAGGTTTGCTTTTTGAGTCAAAGAAAGGCTGAGCACTGCAGAGGCATCCTGTCAGACCTACCTTTGTACGAGTGCTTGCATAACATGAAAAACCAGAAGTGTACCAGGGCAGCGAAGGCCTCTTTCACCGCTGTGTATAAGGGTGGGCGACTTCATACCTGAAGGCATTTTCGTTATACGTGATATGCATGTAGTTTGCCTGTGTGAGGTTTGTCTATATAGAGCTTTGGGTGTTGGAACATACAAAATACGCCAGTAAAACAGCACTGCTATAATTAATACAGGCTACAGGAAACTATGTAGAGGTGTGTGTGTGTGTGTGTGTGTGTGTTTTTCCCGTCTCCAGTGTCTGCAAAAATTATTTAAGAAGGCACCCGAGGAGAAATCAAACTGTTCAAGTCAATGAATACTGTAATGAGTTGTCTTCCAATCAGCTACTTGTTGCTATGGCGTTTTTAATTAATTAATTAATTTATATTTTTAGTCCCACAACGGGGAAATTTCACCTCTGCAACACACACATGCGGTGGAACAGCACAACCACTAGGGGGCAGTGAGCACGCTTGCCCGGAGCGGTGGGCAGCCCTATCCACGGCGCCTGGGGAGGTAGGTGTCTTGCTCAAGGACACCTCAGTCATGGACTGACGGTGCTGGGGATCAAACCGGCAACCTTCCGGTCACAAGGCTGGTTCTCTAACCTCCAGCCCACGACTGCCCCCATATAGTTCATATAGCCCCATATGTTATAGTTTATATACACTGGTGGTAGTTGTTTACAGACTCTGTGATCTTTATCCGTTTACGATCCATGAAGGTGTTCAGTGTTTTAGAGCTATCGATCCTGGTGTAATCACACTAATATCATCAGATTGCCCACCACTAACTGTACTCTTAGAATAGTTTATTAGAAAGTCCCACATGAGGCTTATTATTTTTATCCAGGGCCATAGCATGTTAGTCTTTTGGGAAGGCTAAAAGAGGCCTTGGTACAGAACAACTTGGCAGCCTCCACGCTAGTCTCGTGGGGTCAGTCTTGGTCTTGTAATGACCGTCTGTGGACAGTCATGAGAAATTTCGGTCTAAACGTGGGAGTGTAGACTTAAGAACAAAGTGATTAGTCAATCCAGTGCCTCAAAGGCTGCGTTCACATTACCTGGTTGAAGTGGCACAAATCAGATTTTTTGCTCTCATGTGACTCGGATTTGCTTTTCAGGGCTGTGTGGACTCGAATCTGATCTTCTTGAATCCGACCTGAGCCACATTCATAGGTGGGCCAAGGTCCGATACGTGTGCGATTCGTGGCCCCGCGACCTTCGTGTGACGCTCAGTTCGGAGTTCGTGCCATCGTTCAGTGTAAGCGGTGGAAAAGCAGCTCATCTCACCTTTTTCTCTGTCGTCTGGCTCTAATAATGAAGCTGAGAGCTGATCAGAGGTGATGATACGTGTTGGAGAGATCGGATTTGAGTGAAAAATTGGATTTGAGCAATGAGGCTTGTCCGTGAACATAAAGCAGATTTTTGCCAATCCAATTGAATACATTCCGATTACAGATTAAGACTGAGGTGTTTATTCTCTACTCAACAATCGGCTTAAAATCTACGTTTAGATGCTCACTACAAGTAATCCGATCCAAAATGACAGGCATGTATAGAGAACCATTAGTCTAGATGTTACCATAACAACCAGCATCACGTGAGGTCCAGTCAGAGTGAGATGAGCAGCAGTGAGCAGTGATTGTGTGTTTAACTGCTTTAAAATGACGTCAGACTCAGGAAAACGTCCCTCACACGTCCTTATTAAAGAAGGCCGAGAGGAAGACGTCGTGCTCTGAGACGCATAAGCTGGACGTCCGTCCCACCGCCGTCTTTTAAAGATCAGAGCGTGAACTTCGTCTCCTCTGCAGACCAGTTTCTGCTCCGCCGTGTTGAACGGTATAAACTCTCACTGTGACGCGACGCTCATGCAGAACGGACTTAAACTTTCCGATAGGGAATGTAATCGGATACAGACGTTTACACGGATATTATTCTTCTATTTAACAGATTATTTACATTTATTTGCCCTCCTCGTTCAATCGGATAGAAACTGTATTCTGATCGGACTAGACTATTCCAATTGAAGTTTTTACATGAATGTGCTCTGATTTGAGCTATTAGTCGGATTATTAACAGATTATTAGGCTGCATGTAAAAGTGGCTGTTTACTGATGAACAACGAGCCGGTCGTTGGCACAGCGAATACATTATATGCAGTCATACGTCACTGGAAGGGGAAAAAACAGCTAATCTAGCTTTTTTTAGGCTTGTTATTGATTGTGTGCTGGACATTGAGTCCAGACCAGTGAAATTTGGGCAGTTTTACCTTTGCTTGTGGTAAAATCCAGCGCCTGAAGTTTAACAGCTTGTCCCCAGAGGTGTATTCTTGTTGCGAGATCATGTCGGGCCCTTTGAAGCCCCGTCAGTGTAAGAAGATACGCTGTAGTGGTTGGTAAAAATGGATTCAAGTTGCTCATGAACAAGAGCTGGAAAGTAAACCGGTTCTGCGTCCCGAATGGCTTTGGGATTGTAAAATACTTTTTTAAAATATTTGAAACGCTTCTGTTTTGCATGGACAGCATCCCTGTTCTTGCAGTTTATCTCCACGGTTAGGTTTTTTTCCTGTTCGTTTTTAGTCTCTGGAGCGGCTTTTGTGAAGAGCCCCAGAGGTTTTTTCCCTGGTCAGAAAAGACTTGACCTCTTTTGGATCTTGTTACAACTCTCTAAAACGCATGGTGCTACCAGGTGTGCTTCGTCTACTGTAGGGCTTCAACTTTTATTTATATATATATGAATGAGAGAGGGCTAATCAAGTCATCTACAGAATTTTTTTGAGGGTTATTTGAATTATTTAGAATAAAAAAAAGTGAACAAGTAACTAAAATCTTGCCGAGAATTAAATGATTAGAAAATCTGGATAAAGATAAATGAGACCTTAAAAAAAAAAAAAAGGAAATAGAAAAGAAAAAGCAATATCATGAAAATTGCGCAGTAATCTTGGGTGAGTCATGAAGTTTTAGCCACCTGATAAACCGCTTTTAAAATTGATTTTATGTGGGAAATGTGTTTTTGTTCTGGAAATCATTAATAATAGAATAAAACAAGTGAAAAAATTAATTAAAATTAAAATGAATACCAAAAGCATAACATTTGTGTAGGTCCGTGTTCATTTAACTTTCCGTTTCCGAAGCTTTCCTTAAGGAAGTCCGGTGGTATTTGTACGTGTCCTACAGTAGCTGGTTGTGAACAGTTTTATGAAGTTGCTGAGACTTCTGCTCGGTACTTTTTGTTATTAAAGTGAATAAATTACTAGTGCGGAGTATCAAATTCCATGTAATTCATTACCGAATTTCAGTACCCGAGTAGTCGGTCTTATCAGCGTTCATGAGCCATTTAGCTGGTTGTTCCCACCTCCATCAGCTGGCACTGGTTTACCTGCTTCATCGCTCCTCTCTGGTTTTACTCCTTCAGTTTTAGGTCTAATTACTTCCTAAGGTGCTCTATTCACGAGCTGCTTGGCCTACAGTGGAAAATGTTATTCTTAAAGGGAAATTCTCTGTTTTTAAAATTCCTGCATGATCAATTAGGCCGTAAACGTTCAGAGTGGTTTGATGGGAACCGAGCGCCAGACAGCTTCGCAGAAAGCGAGGGATCTTTTAGAGGCGTTAAAGCTGTCTGGCGCTCAATAGCGACCCCTGGTTCCCATCACCACCACTGTAAAGGCAGGTTCAGTAAGTTTCTGTACAGTGAAGTGTTTCAGAGCGTGCCGAGTGTTTGAACGACCCTCTGAATCTCAACAGCTGCAGAAATGTTGAATCCTCATTTCTTATTGAAATTATTGTTATTAATTGTTCATTATTAAATGCTTGACCTGACTCGACCTAATTTAAAAGAAAGTATGAAAAATATCACTGAGGAATCAATACTTTAACCAATACCCATCGCTGATCAGGACTGCAGGAGGCTGGAAGTCAGTGTGTCAGTCGCTGTTGGGTGTGTAAAGTCAGGAGCACCAGTTCGTTCGTTCGTTCTTTCTTTCTTTCTTTCTTTCTTTCTTTCTTTCTTTCTTTCTTTCTTTCTTTCGCTCCCTTTCTTTCTTTCGCTCCCTTTCTTTCTTTCTTTCTTTCTTTCTTTCTTTCTTTCTTTCTTTCTTTCTTTCTTTCGCTCCTTCTTTCTTTCTTTCTTTCTTTCGCTCCCTTTCTTTCTTTCTTTCTTTCTTTCGCTCCCTTTCTTTCTTTCGCTCCCTTTCTTTCTTTCTTTCTTTCTTTCTTTCTTTCTTTCTTTCTTTCTTTCGCTCCCTTTCTTTCTTTCTTTCTTTCTTTCGCTCCCTTTCTTTCTTTCTTTCTTTCTTTCGCTCCCTTTCTTTCTTTCGCTCCCTTTCTTTCTTTCTTTCTTTCTTTCTTTCTTTCTTTCTTTCTTTCTTTCGCTCCCTTTCTTTCTTTCTTTCTTTCTTTCGCTCCCTTTCTTTCTTTCTTTCTTTCTTTCGCTCCCTTTCTTTCTTTCGCTCCCTTTCTTTCTTTCGCTCCCTTTCTTTCTTTCGCTCCCTTTCTTTCTTTCTTTCTTTCTTTCTTTCTTTCTTTCTTTCTTTCTTTCTTTCTTTCTTTCTTTCGCTCCCTTTCTTTCTTTCGCTCCCTTTCTTTCTTTCTTTCTTTCTTTCTTTCTTTCGCTCCCTTTCTTTCTTTCTTTCGCTCCCTTTCTTTCTTTCTTTCGCTCCCTTTCTTTCTTTCGCTCCCTTTCTTTCTTTCTTTCTTTCGCTCCCTTTCTTTCTTTCGCTCCCTTTCTTTCTTTCTTTCTTTCTTTCGCTCCCTTTCTTTCTTTCTTTCTTTCGCTCCCTTTCTTTCTTTCGCTCCCTTTCTTTCTTTCTTTCTTTCTTTCTTTCTTTCTTTCTTTCTTTCTTTCGCTCCCTTTCTTTCTTTCGCTCCCTTTCTTTCTTTCTTTCTTTCGCTCCCTTTCTTTCTTTCGCTCCCTTTCTTTCTTTCGCTCCCTTTCTTTCTTTCGCTCCCTTTCTTTCTTTCTTTCTTTCTTTCGCTCCCTTTCTTTCTTTCTTTCTTTCTTTCTTTCTTTCTTTCGCTCCCTTTCTTTCTTTCTTTCTTTCGCTCCCTTTCTTTCTTTCGCTCCCTTTCTTTCTCTCCCCCTTTCTTTCTTTCTTTCTTTCTTTCTCTCCCCCTTTCTTTCTTTCTTTCTTTCTTTCGCTCCCTTTCTTTCTTTCTTTCGCTCCCTTTCTTTCTTTCGCTCCCTTTCTTTCTTTCGCTCCCTTTCTTTCTTTCGCTCCCTTTCTTTCTTTCGCTCCCTTTCTTTCTTTCTTTCTTTCTTTCTTTCTTTCGCTCCCTTTCTTTCTTTCTTTCTTTCTTTCTTTCGCTCTCTTTCTTTCTTTCTTTCGCTCCCTTTCTTTTCCCTTTCTTTCTTTCTTTCTTTCGCTCCCTTTCTTTTCCCTGTCTTTCTTTTTCTCTCCTTTTCCTGTTTTTCCTTTTTCTCTCCTTTTCCTGTTTTTCCTTTTTCTGTCTTTTTGTCTTTCTCTTCCTTTTCTTTCTCTTTTCTTTGTCTTCCTCCTTTTTTCTCTTCTCTCATTTTATCTTCTATCTGTCTTTTTTCTTTTTCATTATCTGTCTTTTTTCTCTTTTTTTTCTTCTATTTCTTTATCTCTGTCTCTCTCTCTCTGTCCCTGTGGGTGTGTTAAGCTCTCCTGCTGTCGTTTCCTTGCGAGCCTGTGGGTTGCTGAAGGTCTGTTTGGTAGAGCCGGCTGGTCAGGGCCGTTCGCGCTCTTAGCTTTTATCAACTCCGCCGGGAGAAAATAGACCTGGGCCCGAGGCCAGGATCATGCCCCGATTTTACAGCGCGTATGGAAAACAACATCTCCGAACACGGCGCGGCTGCTGGTTTACATAAGGGCTGCCCCAAGGCCTCGTTTATCTGTCAGCTTGTAGTTGGAAGCTCCAGTCAGGTGCTATCTTTGTGTGTTGCGCCGTCGAGTGCCAGCGTTTGGGGCAGTGCATGAAGACGTTACGTAAGCTCCAACACAGAGGCCGCACTTCATTCTGTTCTTCTTTTGAAGCGCAACAGGTTTTCACAAGGCTGTTTAAAGCTGTCACAGTCCAGTCTGATTATGCAACGCTGTTGATTATGAAAATGTGTTTTAAACAAGCTCTGCTGCGTGCTGCGCTCAAAAGACCTCGCTTTAATTACCCTGGAAAAGAACGAGTCGGACACAAGTCATGCCGTAGGAACTGGGAGTGAGCCGTTCCGCTGGCCAGGCCTAACTAGGCCGTTTGAATTGGGCCGATACCGTTTGTGTTGCGATTATCGACGCTGTCAGAAGAAAACTTCGTCTCTGTTATTGTTTATAAATTTTAACAATTTGAAAAATAGTTTGAAAAGTTTTCGGTAACACTTTCTCTCAAGGTTATGTCCATAAGAGCCCATGAATTCCTAATACATTATAATGCCTTCATAAGGCATCATAAACATGGCTATAAATATTTCTATAAATATTTCTAAAGTTTTTTTTTTTTTTTTACACGTTATAGCCATCACTCCTTATGCGTTGTGAATTGTTAACAAGTAATAAGCAGCGTTCCTAGCAGGTTATAATAGCTCATAAGTTGTATTTGTATTGTTAACCGTACTAAAGCCTCCTCCAGGGTTAAGAGTGAAGTATGTACTGAAGGATTTACTGAAACACTAAAACACACACAGTAAAGCTCATTACAGGCTCCAGATATCAGAGTTTAAACTAGAGCTGCCCTCAGTTTCACCCAATGTGGGAAAGTCAATGTGCACCACTGTTAATGTGCACCACCGTTAGCCTGGCACTGACTTAACACTGCATATCCAATAGAGCGCCAGCAGAAACCAGCACTACTGTACTGTAGTGATATTAGAGTGAAGGTGAGAAATAAAATACTGGAATTTCATAAATAATCTGTGTGTTTGTCTTTATGCTCTTCAAGCTTGGACTGACTGCTTTAGCACCAACAGTATAGTATAACTTTATTAACACTACTTATAATGCGTTATGAACAGTTCTTCATATATAATAAACATGACTAAAATGTAATTTTAATTTTATAAGTATTTATAACTCTTTATAATGCCTCATGAATGCATTGGAACATGTTATGCATGTCTTTATAGATGCTTAAAAAGTGACATTCTTAGTGTTGCCAGGTTTTCTTATCGCTGTGTATTAGAGTTGCAGTATATTAATGCATTGGTGGGTGAATCTGTAAGGAAAAGCTTTGTTTTGACCAGGGCTGCTTTACTTTTGTTCAGTCAGTATCTTGATTTTGTTCGAACATAGAGATATAAAACTTTAAATTGTGGTTGTATGGAGCATCGGTGAATCAGTAATGGGACACGGCTTGTCTGCGTTTAGTTCAGAGAGTTTATTTTTGTACCATTATATCAATACCTTGGATAATCTTTTGAAAGAAGAGGCGAGACCGTAATTTTCCCTTTTGCACAACGAAATGTTGATTCACTCTCAGTGAAAAAGAAACATTAATAAATGACGTTTTCCAGCAAAAAGGGAGTAAGAGGCTCCCGTGTTGCCAGAAATAGACTGTATTATCTATGATGTGTGGATCGCCTGGAAACGTGTTTGTTCGTCTTGGGCTGTTTGATAGTTCATCTAGAAAATAACAAGAGGGGTCGTTTTCTGTGTATATTTCATTGAAAGTAGTACAAAGACAAATTAAATGTTGAAGCTGAATAATTTTATTGTTTATTGAAAATATTTGCCAATCTGGTGCCAACAGCACATTCTAACGAAGTTGGGACAGGAGCATCAAAATTTGAATTTCTTTTTGGAAATCGTGGACACTGTGTCCTCCAGGCTAAAGACCACTGGGCGTATCAATGCACAGTTCAAAAGCCAGTATTTATGATGGTTTAGGGGGCATTGGTGCACGTGGCTTGGGTGACCTGCTCATCTGTGAAGGCCCATTTAATGCTGAACAATATATACAGGTTTTGGCAACGTGTGCTGCCATCCAGATGACGTCTTTTTCAGGGAAGGCATTATTTCAGGAAGACAATGTAAAACCACCTTCTGCATGTATTACAGCAGCACTGCTCCGTATTAAGAGTTTGGGTGCTAAACTGACCTGTCATCACTGAAATCCTTTTTTAAGCAAAAATGGGAAAACATTTCACTTTCAGAGCTACAGCCGTGTCTCCTCAGTTCTGAAACACTTAGTGTGAAGCGCCCCCAGTGGTAGCTACAGGTAGCACAGTGGTAAGTGCCCCGTCCCAACTTTTTTGAAACGTGTTGTTGGGATCAAATTCAAAATGGGCATATATTTTTAAAAAAACAATAACAATTCAGGAGATTCAGCATTTGATTGGTCTTTGTACCAGTTTCAATGGACAATAGGCTTTAAATGATCTGCATTTTGTTTTCATTTACATTTTGCACAGCATCCCAACTGTTTGGGAAATGGGTTTGTTCTAGAAACTAATGATTTTTCCAATCTGTTCCTTGGTTTTCCAGGTTTTTTATGGTGCGTTTGGCCGTCCTCTTTGGTACCTCATTCTTAAAGCAGTCTGAGCTGAAACTCTTTAACTTGACTGGGAAGAGTACAGGGCTGAACTGTGGCTGAGAAGGGAGGTGTGTGTGTATATATATATATATATATATATATATATATATATATATATATATATATATATATATATATATATATATATATATATCTCCCGTCATAGTGTAGTGGTTAACACCTCTGCCTTCGACACTGTAGACTGAGCTTCAGTCCCGACCTGGTCAATCACCCTACACTATACCAATAAGAGTCCTTGGGCAAGACTCCCAACACCGCCTTGGCCTCCCTGTGTAAAATGATCAAATTGTAAGTCACTCTGGATAAATTTGTGAGAAAAATAAGATTTTCCAATTCCCTTTAAAATCAAAATGCACATCGGATAAAAAAAAATTGACTTTTATAGTCAAAACATTCACGGAAACACTCGTACAGGTTGGTGTGGCTGGTCAAAACCCATCGTGTTTGGTTTGAGGGCTCATTTACATATTCATGTCGCGAAGGCCGATATTATGATGACAATAAACAATATATTGTGCCGCATTTCTATGAAGACAAACACACTGTTGTTCTGTTCCTCACACCTATTGTTGCTGTTATTGTGCTGACTTTGGCATGAAGGTACCACACCTGTTCTAGGAAGGTGCGCCCAGGAGCGCATACTGACTCACAGGGTTGCATCATAGATGATCACAAGGCTTCGTTTGGCCTACATTGATGGTTGTGTACGCTCAAAACTTAAGAACTCGCTAAAGGACCGATAATTTATGGGTAGTATGAAAAATGAAAAATTAGTATAATTCGTATGAACTATTTAAGATGTTTCATAAGAGGTGAATGTTAGACGAGCTAACGAGTTGAATCCTTAATTACATGCGTAGCCCTGTTGGAAGGGCTGAAAGATCAGTCGTTCTTATATCGAGAGCGCAGTTTGATAGAGCGCAATTTTCAAATCGCAAGAGCTTCAAATTATTTCATGGTCTTGCAGCCTGTTGTTGATTCGCTGCAGGTTTTACGTAGTGAAATTTCATCTGGTAATCATGGAGCTTGTGAAGTACTTTTAGATGAATTTGTCAAATCAGAAGCAGCCAAACATCCATGTGTTGTGACCTAACCTCTAATTGTCCAGGGTGTATTCTGATTTGTCCGTCTGAGTTTACACGACCTAATCGTAAAGCAAATTATTCAATAACTGCATGAAATTAATGCAGTTTTTAATTTTATTTTTATTCAATTTTTTTTTTTTTTTAAAGCTCCCCTCAAATGAACAGAACATGTATTATAACCATAAACATTAAGGCCACATGCTTACAATTCACTGCTGAACGCCAAAAATCTCCGACACTCTTTGTGTTATTTTATAGCAGTAATGTTTCCAGAGCAGATCACTGAAGAGACGCCGTCTGTTTATAGTTTAGAGCCCAGATTTGGGGAAAAACGGGTCGACTTTCAGTAGAAAAACAAAGTTCAGCTTCTTTTATTATAAGGGTTTAAAATGACGTCACCGTCTATTAGACTGGAGAGAAGAGCTACAGCCTCACACGACGCCCAGCTTCTGAATGGAGCTTATGGAGTATGAACGTTATGGAGAACATGACCGAGTGCGGTTTGGAGCCACCGGTGTTCTCGAGGAGTTGAAGGGGTTATATCATAATCGCAATATTATAGAATATATTGGTCAGAAAAATCACAATTCGATATTTTGCCCAAATCGTTCAGCTTTACCCGTTGGCCGTGATGATCGCTGTGAATGTTTCTATTCAGTCTTATGCTATTGTGTACATAGTATTAGCTATAATCATTGACACTGATTCCACTGTTGGACATATTTTCAGTTTATTGTAGATTGACTGCCAGTATTTTGAGAGATACATATCAGCACTACAGTACTTTATAAGTATCGTCATATCGTAGCTTCAGAACGCTGAACATCTGCATGCATCTTAATCCAATTACTGTTGGGATGTAAACAATGTAGGCCTATTATGGCGTTATTTTTCTATAATATAGTTTATTCTTCCTTAAATACTTGAACTGAGAGACACACAGACCTTTAATTCAGTGTTTTCACTCCAGGTTTGGAGCCGCTGCACTGTGTAGTTCAGTGTTTCTCTCTGATGTTCACGCCTCGTTCAGCTCCAGAAGGGATTAATCAGCTGATAATATCAGGAATTTTAACCAGGAGACCCAGTTATGCAGTTCAGGGGTTTCAGGACAGGAGCTGAACTCTGAACTAACTGCACTGCCAAACTTACAGAATCACGTCTGTCGAGACACGACGTCGTTTTCCAACTCACGACATTCAGTCTGATATTTAACGTTTGTCATTTAAATCTCCAGAAACAGAGAGTAGAGTTATACCGGGGGTCTGCAGCTCCGTTAGGGGGCCGACTGTTCATCTCTCAGCTAATAACATCAGCTGAAGTTCTCTGAAGGCCAGCATTGATCACGTCTGGGTTAATGAGCTGATGTTGTTTCCCTCCTATGATCAGAGTTCATCTCCTCTTTATGCAGCACCAGGGGATCCTTTACCCACCCTGACGTGAAGAGCCGGTGGGCTTCTGTGCTTTTACATGCTCTGAGAGACCCTCCAGAATAAGGAGAGGGGCTGAGTGAGATAAATAAGTGAGGTCTGCCCTGTCATGATTTCATGCACCCCTACCCAGACCCCCTCAAACTGGGCAACAAGTGTCCAGTTGTTGGTCCTGAATTCCTCTGGTCAGTGTGTCCCTCCTCCTGCACTGAGCCCGTCTTTTCGCTGGGTAGCTGATTTATCCACATGCTCGCATTGCTGGCATTCCACCCCAGCATTCCCCAGAAAGAGGGCTTAGCTCGAAGGAAGAGGTGGAACGCGCGCTCTCTCTCTCTCTCTCTCTCTCTCTCTCTCGCTCTCGCTCTCTCCCTTGCGCGCGCTCGTTCGCTCTCTCCTCTCTCGCGCGCGCTCGCTCGCTCTGTCGCTCTCTCTGCCTCCAAGTTGTTCTTTAACGTATTGATTTTTTTTTTTTTTTTTTTTTTTTTCTTTTGCTCAGTTGCTGGTTCTCTGTCTCTCTTTTTCTCTTGTCCATATTTCTCTTTTTTTGGTTCGGTGTGTGTGTGTGTGTGTGTGTGTGTGTGTGTGTGTGTCTCTCGCTCTCTCTCTCGCTCTCTCTCTCGCTCTCTCTCTCGCTCTCTCTCTCACTTTTGATCTGCCTTTCTCAGGAAGCTTCTAGTCAAGTCAGCTTTATTGTCAATACTACAATATGTACAGGACATACAGTGAACTGAAATTGCGTTACTCTCAGACCCCAATTGGGCGTAGTATATTTTGCCCTCCCCCCCCCTTTTTTTTTTTTTTTTTTTTTACAAAAAGGGCGGAAAAATCAATCTCAATTTTGTGTAATTTTCTGGAAGGCTATACTTTTCAGCGGAGCAAGACAATGTAGGGAAAGACTGGAGAAGTGTGCTGCTCTTTTGTGTTGGCAGACTTTAGTGTTTGTGAATGGCTAATTGGAGATCGGAAGCATTTATTTATTTATTTACTTACCCTAAAGTGTGCAAATGACTAGCGTCGCCCAGCTGCCTAAAGCAGCGTAGAATCTCTTAATGTGTGAGTTTATATGCATTTAATAATCCAGTAACTGCAGAAAATCAGATTTTGTCAGTGATCAGATCAACGCGTTTCCATGCGCTTGAGTAGTTGGATAATGGTGAAACTCCAGGTTTACATGAGTCCTTGCAACCAGCCAATAAACTCACAGAAGACGACGTTGCGTGGACGTAATATAAAGCTCAAATTTCATGACGCGGCATTTTTTTTTTAAACATTGCGCCACTTTACCTTGAAATTATAAGCTCTATTTCATGTTTTGGTTCAGCGTCGCTCCAAAAGTGTGTTGCTCCGTCTCACGGATTCACCGCTCACTCGTTTCCAGTCCGTTTTTGCACGTGCTCAGACTGAGAAGTCCGAAAGAAATCAGAGTAAGAGCCCACGTTCACTGAGGAATCTGACTACTGCGCTAAAATCCAGCCTCCGTATCGGATTTCTAGATCGGAGTACGGTGTTTACATGACCGGTTGAATAATGGGATAAGTGCAGAAATCCGACTATGATTGGGTTATTAAGTGCATGTGAACACACTCAGTGGCAGGAGAGACGACAGTTTGAAAGTTTTCATTGCCTTAATGAACATTTTTAGCAGTTTCCTTAGACAAGCCGGTGTTTCCAGGTCCGAATGCAGGTTAACCCTGCTTTGGTCTGAACGTGCCGTTGTGTAGTATTGTGGTCATTCTGCTGCCTCAGTGTGTTTCCCGTGTGTTTCATGTAGCTCGATTCGTATTGCACTCAGCTCTTTCTCTCTGCCTCTTCTGTTTGATGTCCCTCAGATTGCAGCTAAAATGGGGGGAGACCAGATGACTCATCTGAACCACTCCTCTCCTGTTGTTGACCCTTCCCTCTACGGCTACGGAGGTCAGAAACGCTCCCTAGATGAAGGAGGTAAGCCGTGAAATGGCAAAAGATATAGTCAGAATACCTGAAGGCATTTTTATGATGCATGATGTCTGTTTTTTTTTTATTCTGACTTTGACAAAAAAATTGATATTTAAGAATGAACTGGAAAAATAAAGTCGACAAAAATAAATGCATGAAATTAATATTTTAGCTTTGTTTTTCAAAGAATCTGCAGTTATGAGTGCAGTTATCAGATGGCCAAAGCTGCAGTGGTTGTGGGGTTTGATTGATTGATTTGATTGATTTGATTTATTTATTTAATTAATTATTTTTAAATGACGGCCTGCTGCTTTATCAAAAAACGATGTCTTAAGAGTATTTTAAGTTGTTTTAAGAGTGGAACTTGAGCCTAATAGCACAGCTTCTGAACGGCTGTAGAGGACTTGGACCACTCAGTCAACCAAACCTCCAGGTGTTGTGACATCACAGCCACAACTTACTGGCGGTCTGGCGCGCTGCGTTCAGGGGCCAAACCTCAAGCCAGACACTAAATTCCCAAACCGTCATCACATTTCTGGCTGATTCCAGGTTGTTCAGCTGTTCTTGTCACAGCTGTGACTGAAAAGCTGCTCGGTGGTGACGACAGTTTGGGAATTTGGTGTCGTCTCGTCTTCGGAATCGGACCAAATCGGCTGTCGGTCAAACGTGATCTTAAGTGTTCATTTTCTGTTCGTGGCAAAGTAAGAAGTAAAAACGTTTAAATCGCTTGAGCGTCTCCTACAGCTGTCAAAGCCGTTGCTTAGCAACAGCATCTCAGCCGGGGAGATGCAGTGTTTGTGATGTTATGGCAAAATAACAGCTCGGTTAGAGCGCTTCTCAACCAATCAGCTTGTGTGGCCGGAACTAACTGTTGTATAAACGTAGATTAACAGTATAAATGTACTCAGTGCTGAGGATTAAAGTCTCTCTATAATGTAATTTGGACTAGGCTTACGTCTAAATGCACGTCATGGTGGTGAAATACGTTGATCTATACTCACTGAGCTTGTGGAGGATGTAGTCTCGCAGCTGAAAACAGTAAAATTCACCATGCCCTCTTTAACTTGGGGGGGACTTGGTGTTCTCAGCAGGGTGCAGAGAGGCGTCTTGGTGTTTTCCTGGTCACCCTGCACTTGGTCTTTGCATGTAGGACTCGGTGGTGCACGTGTGGGTGTAGATATGTGTGGTGTGCTCTGTGCAAAAGGCAGAGCTCTTCAGCTTGCTGTGTTATTTCAGGGGGGATTACACCTTAGAGCACAAAGTACATTAAGTGTTAGGCCACAGCAGAGTCCATGTCATTGTAAGGAGGACAAGGTTTCTGTCCTTGAAGCTGCTGCGTGGAAAACGAGAAGCGTTAAAACGCAACCAAAACCCTCACGTTCTACAGCTGAGTGGAGCAGTTTCAGGAAGTGAGAGGGGTTTATTTGAGCTGCACAGCGAGCTTCGTAATCCATTCTGAAACCATGCATACGCTCCTTTATTTGCAGTCCTGTTAAAGCACACAGAAAATACAGGTGGATGCCAAAGGACAGCTAATCTGAAAGTGTCCTCTGCGTAAAGAGCTCCTATGAAGCAGATCGCTGTTGTCAGAGGAAAACATCGTACCTCCGATATTGTAACTTTACAGGAGAAGGAAAAAACCTTCTTTACTTTTAATGGAAATCAATGGAACCAGAATTTTCTCCGAGTCATTTTGGGTCATTTCCTTCAGTCTATTCGTCATGAAATTTACATACAATGTAAAGAGCAACAGGCATTTTTCAGTGGTCAAAAACTGAAAAATGTCAAAAATTGGAGATGCAAGGTTTTCTCCCGACAGCAGCATTTAACAACATATTAAAATAAAACGGGCTAATTTTTAATTGGGTCTGCTGATGTTGTACCAGCCTTGTGTCTAAAGATTTGAATATTTAGCACGGATGTAAATTGTGTCCTTGATCTGTTGTATATGCTGCCGTATCTTGAAAATGGTAACTTTACAGAAGGAATAACATACTTTACTTTTAATGGAAGTTGATGGAACCAGACGTTTTTCATTTTTACCCTTTTCTTTCAGTCCATTCATTATTAAATTTACACACAATGTAAGGTAAACGGGTGCTTTCAATTTAAGCCGACAACTGAAAAACGAGGAAAATGGACATATGAGGTTTTGTTCCGACAGCAGTGATGTGAAGTGCACGTAAGCAGAAACTAAGAAATTGAGTATTGAGAAAATGAAGTGTAGTAACTTCACTGCTTATATTCAGCAGCTCACTTAAAGATTTTTTTTTTTTTTTTTTTGTAATTTGTAGAAATATGACTTTTGCACCGTCTCTGAAACTGGATTTTGATCATATTTGTGCACCAGCAGAAAGAAATTTATATTCACCAATATACATCATTTCACTGCTACTTCCAACTTTTTTTTTTCTGTGACTTTGAAGAAATTGGGCCATTGCCTCCCTGTATTAAAACTATTTTAAGCTTCTGGATTTGGTTTATATAGGTGTGTGTATATAGTTGTGTGTTATTTTCACTGCAGAGTTTAAGGAGCTTTAAAGAAAAATACAAGCAATATTAGGAAAATTTCTCTCCCATACGATATCGATGTACACAACTATTATAGACATAAACAAATCTACAAAACCGTTGCTTTGTATATAAAATGTAGTAAAAATAGAAAATCAAATTAAAAATGAATCTTAATTTAATTAAATACTCTCTCTCTCTCTCTCTCTCTCTCTCTCTCTCTCTCTCTCTATATATATATATATATATATATATATATATATATATATATATATATATATATATATATATATATATACACACACACACACACACACACACACACACACACACACACACACACACACACACACACACACACATATATATATATATATATATATATATATATATATATATATATATACACACACATATATATATATATATATATATATATATATATATATATATATATATATATATATATATAATGTGTGTGTGTATGTGTGTGTGTGTGTGTGTGTATATATATATATATATATATATATATATGTATATATATATATATATATATATATGTATATGTATGTATGTGTATATGTGTGTGTGTGTGTGTATATATATATATATATATATATATATATATATATATATATATGTATATGTATGTGTATATATATATATATATATATATATATATATATATATATATATATGTATATGTATGTATGTGTATATGTGTGTGTGTGTGTGTGTGTGTGTGTATATATATATATATATATATATATATATATATATATGTATGTATGTGTATATGTGTGTGTGTGTGTGTGTGTGTATATATATATATATATATATATATATATATGTATATGTATGTATGTGTATATGTGTGTGTGTGTGTGTGTGTGTGTGTGTGTATATATATATATATATATATATATATATATATATATATATATATATATATATATATATATATATATATATGTATGTATATATATGTGTGTGTATATGTGTGTGTGTGTGTATATATATATATATATATATATGTGTGTGTGTGTGTGTATATGTGTGTGTGTGTATATATATATATGTGTGTGTGTGTGTGTGTGTGTGTATATGATGTTTCCAGAGCAGATCACTGAAGAGACGCCGTCTGTTTATAGTTTAGAGCCCAGATTTGGGGAAAAACGGGTCGACTTTCAGTAGAAAAACAAAGTTCAGCTTCTTTTATTATAAGGGTTTAAAATGACATCACCGTCTATTAGACTGGAGAGAAGAGCTACAGCCTCACACGACGCCCAGCTTCTGAATGGAGCTTATGGAATATGAAATTTATGAAGAGCGGTTTGGAACCACCGGTGGGTCGACAGGTGTGGACAGGTGTGGTTTTGTTTTTTCTCTCTCTCTCTCTCTACTGAAAGTCGACCCGTTTTTCCCAAAATCTGGGCTCTAAACTATAAACAGACGGCGTCTCTTCAGTGATCTGCTCTGGAAACATCACTTTTATAGTTCAGCAGTGAATTGTAAGCCTATAGTGATATGTGGAGATCATAAAACGCACGTTCTGTTCATTTGAGGAGCTTTTACAAAAAAAAATTTTTTTTACATTCAGTTCTTGCAGTTACTGAATAATTTGCCTTACGATTTGGTCAAATTCAGATGGACAAACCAAAACATACCCTGGAGAGTAAGAGGTCAAAGTTAGATGTGGGTTAAACGCGTCTCTGCGTGCTCGGCGAAAGCGATGGTTAGATGATTTCATGATCTTGGGAAGCGTGCACAAGTGTGGCTGCCGCGCCGCGTCTGTTACGTAACGTCGGCAGACCTCAGAATGAATCGTGTTGTAGGTCTGTTGTGATATACCAAAGTACCCTTTTCTGGTACCGTGATATGAAGAGATTTTACCTGCTCCACAGAAAGGATAAAGAAAGCGTTCATGCTGGTTAGAGAGGGACCTTTAACCCACCTTTTGTAATCTGTTTGTTTACCTGTCTTAACCTAATTAAAGCGCTGGGTACTGGGAGTCTAACTGTGCGAACTCCCCATAAAGGCCAGATTTAGAAGAGCCGCTTTGCTCGTCAACTTGTTTACATTTTTAACTGATAAAAATATGATCTTTTAAAATTAATAATATTAAGCTGTCTTTTCAGTTTACACTGATTATTCAGTATTGAGTATTAAAAATATCTGATATTAAATTAAAAATAAAGCCTTTTTTCCGAGTGTATCCGTTTTAGCACCGAGCCTGAAACCAAGAGGACAGAAAATCAATAAAATACACGGCTGCTTATGTTAATTGTTCATTTTTGCGCATGATAACCAACATAAATCGCCGTCGGAGTTACTGCACCTTCAGCTCAGACACTCCAGACGAACACTTTCTGAAAAGGTGTCTGAGGTGAAACTTATTTGAAGACCTCTATGCAAAAAATGAATAAATAAAGTTATCAGGCACGAGGTACATTTTTGATCGAGAATGACCCAAATTTATAAAGATATCAAATTTGTTAGCGTTTACATGTCAAACAGAGGCATGTCTGTGCATCCCAGGGTCTCCTGAGAATAACACACGGCATGTGACTGGGAATATTTTATAATTGCAGTTTTAATTGACCCAAAATACCAAATAATTCTAGGGATTTAAGGGTTAAACCTCAGAACATGTGGTGTAAAGTGAAGCACAGCTTCACAGAAGGCTTCTTTAAATAAATAAAATAAATGTTAAATGAAACGATTTGCATTGTGCAGCTGGATTCTGTGGGGCTGATCCCAAACTGTGCGGGCAGGTATTCACACGAGATATTGGCGCTGGAGCACGGAGGCCGTAGATCGACATATCGGGGCCAGTGGCTCGCAGTGTAGGAAGACCATGACTGTATATGATGATTGTACCACAGTTGTATTATTGAATTTTATTATTAGCCAAATTGTGCAAAAAAAAAAAAAACACAGTTTAAATAAATAAATAAAAATACTTTGTAATTTAGTCGCATTGTGAGATGGGGACATAACTGGGCTCAATTGGCATTAAACACATTGCAGGTTGCAGGGTGCAAATGGCAACGCAGTACTGAAGGGGGCGATAGAGGGCAGATTTGAGAGGCATCTAGTGTTGTTCCAGCAGCTAAACGTGGACGGTGGAGCAGAACGAGCTGCTTGACCTCTTCTATTGGGATGGAAATGCGATGCTGTACGATATGTACAACTGTACCCAGTTGAGAGGCACGCTGGCCGTGCGAGACCTCCCGGTCAGGCTTGGCTGTCGTCATAGCGCCCCTTGCTGTTGCGTGCGCGTGTTGCGGATTGAAACCCCGTCTGCGTCGTTGCGTAAAGTACGTTTTGGGCCTAGCGGCACCCAGGGTCGTTTTACAGAGGCGTCATATTCAAAATAAATGAAGTTGGGAGAAATGGTCCAGTATTTGGTTCTGTATTTGGCCACAGTTCAAGCCACGTTGCGTGAACGTCTGAAAAGGAAACCGTGTGTATTTGACGCCGGAAGGTGTGGCAGGAGCAACTGTAGGAAAGCCCAGGATATCTCCCTGTGTTTGAGCCTTTCCGGCGAGAGCCGAGGGTCAGACCGACTTCAGAAATGAGCGGTTTTTATCAAACACATGACTCGTGTTCACGCCAGCTGGTGTAACACATGCACGTGTGAAAATGGCCCTAGAACCTCTGAAGTGCAGCTCTGTGCAAAAGTCACAAACCACCCCTCGTTTATTCAGTTTCCTGTCAAACCACAAGCGACTTATTCACTTCTTCTCAGCACCAGGACAAACACAGGCATGTTCAGCAGCTAAAAATGCTGCTAGTCTTCTCAGGAGACCCGGTTTCTCAAAGGAACTGGTTTAGTCTCACACGATCCAGATAATCCTAAACGCATTCAGAACTTGTGCACCCTCATTTATTTATCTTTGACTTTCTTCTTCCTAATGCAGCTGGGTTGTCATATCAAAATATATCTTCTTCTTCTTCTTTCGGCTGCTCCCTTTAGGGGTCGCCACAGCGGATCATCTGCCTCCATCTTGCCCTATCCACTGCCTCCTCTACTTTCACACCAACCATCTCCATGTCCACCTTCACTACATCCATAAACCTTCTCTGAGGTCTACCTCTTCTCCTTCTACCCGGCAGCTCCATCTCCAACATTCTTTGCCCAATATATCCACTATTCCTCCTCAACACATGTCCAAACCATCTCAACCTGGCCTCTCTGGCTTTATCTCCAAACTGCTCCACCTTCACTGTCCCTCTGATCTGCTCATTTCTAATCTTGTCCATCCTGGTCACTCCCAACGAAAATCTCAGCATCTTCATCTCCGCCACCTCCAGCTCAGCCTCCTGTCTTTTAGACAGAGCCACAGTCTCCAAACCAAACATCATAGCAGGACGCACTACTATCTTGTAGACCTTCCCTTTCACTCTTGCTGCTGTCCTTCTGTCACACATCAGCCCTGACACCCGTCTCCACCCACTCCATCCTGCCTGCACCCTCTTCCTCACCTCTTTTCTACACTGTCCATTGCTCTGGAAGGTTGACCCAAGATATTTGAAGTCATCCACCTTTACGACCTCTACTGCTTGCATCTTCAAAACTCCCAAGAAATATGTTGTGGAAAAAGTGATTGTCATTTGGGCTGGAAATGATATAAAGGGTGGTCTCTAATGTCTGCACAGTACTGTAGCCCCCCTGTCCCGTCTTGCGCTTACAACATATGTGGTCTGGACAGTGAGTAGTTGGAACAAGGGGAACGGCTTTGAAGGAGCTCACGAACTTTGCAGAGGAGCTCCTGCCAAGAAGTAACAGGCTTTATATTGGTGGACAGGTTTGTTCCTATGATCTGATCGTGCGATGATCCTATGATTTAAAACTCATCCGAAAAACTCAAATTAGAATGAAGTGTAATGTTTAATGCGGAGATTTTTACCTTTTTTTTTAATTAATTTTTTATTTTTTTTTAGTTCAATTATTTCAAAATCAGAATCAAGCTTTGTTGGCCAGGTTTGCTTACACACACAAGGAATTTGGTTTTGGTGTCAGGAGCTGACGGTGCGCAGCATCAGACAGACGTGAACGTGTAGTAAATAAAATAAAAATTAAAATATAATAAAACATGCATTCCTACCATCACTCACTCACACACACACGAGAGGTGGCTTGATTTATGGTTTCCTCCAGTCATTTCATGTTTCACTGCTGCCTGAACAAAAATCTCGAATCTCCATTTTTGCCTTTTTTTTAGTTTCTGATATTTGAGAACGCCTGTTGGTCTTTACGTCGTGTAAAAACACGCATGTGTTGCAGTTTAAAATAAGCAGGCTCACACTAAGCCAGCTCATTACACTTCATTTTCTTGGGGAAGGTTCCTAATGATCAGAATTTAGGCTGCTTCTGCTTACATGTGCATCACTTGTCAGAACAAAACCCCAAAACATCTCCATTTCTTCGTTTTCCGGTTTTTGACATAATTTGTTGCCCTTTACATTGTGTGTAAAATTCATGATGAACGGACCAAAAGAAACAGCCCAACGTCCTTGAGGAAGAACTCTGGTTCCATTGACTTCCATTAAAAGTGAAGTAGGTTTTTTCCTTCTCCTATAAAGTCGCCGTTTTGGAGGTGCAAGGTTTTGTTCCTACAGCAGCGATTATGGCCCAGTCCCGGCTCAGTAGGTGACCCGGTGATGGGAGAGAAGGGTAAAATTCAGCTCCTCACTGCTGGGCTTTAGTTACATTGAGGGAATCATGATTTCAGAGAGGGGCAGTTATTTATTAGTATTTATATCGCCAGTTCTTTGGTGATATGAAGCTGAAGTCAGATATTTACAAGCTTCTTGTTTTTGTTCTGTTTCACCCCCTCCCCACCTGAAATGGTGCCACAGTTACATTCTGGCACTTCAGGCTTCAGAACTGCTGGACTATTTAAGGTGGAACAGGAAAGTTGGCCAGCTAGCTCCCGAGACATTAGCCTATTTTTAAATTTATTTAATTTTTTTTTAACGCTTGTTACAAAGAAAAGGACCAGAAAACACTGAAACAGATAATACAGTGAGTACAGTCATTGTTTTAATGGAGAAATTCTCACATCTGTGGGTTTCTTTGGCCTCTTGTTCGGCCGTCTTGCCGGTTTTTGTTTTTCTCTTATAAGAGTTTGTAGTGTCTCTGAAAAACCTCCGTTTGGAGGGTCATGTAGCCCCAACACTTCACCCCACCCCTCTATCCCCACATAAGCAGGGACACCCGACCCTAGACGTGAACGTGCAAAGCGAAGGGCCGAGGGCTGGGTGGTGGGGCCGAGGGCTGGGTGGTGGGGCCGAGGGCTGAAATGGGACTGGCCCTGTATGTTCTTGTAGAAATGGTAGCACTTAAATAAAGCTTGAAACATCAAAAGTACTTGAGCTCGTTCTAAAGTAGCGCTGCGTGAGTTTCAGCGCTGTCCAGACACACGGGCAGTGGGCAGCGCTGAAACACTCGGGCAGTGTTTGGGAATTTCAGTGTCCCGTCGTCCTCAGTGCTGTGGTTTATTACAGCCTCTCAGTACGTTGGTTCTCTGCTGTGGGGTGAATTGGCCCACAAGCGGAAACGCAGTTCTCGGCTGTCTCCTCTCGTCACCGTCGCTGTATCATGTTTTAGTGAAGAAATCAAATGACTTTCAGCCCAGCTTTGCTTGTCTTTCTCTTCTCTTACACTCTTTCCCTCTCTCTCTCTCTCTCTCTCTCTCTCTCTCTCTCTCTCTCTCTCTCAGACAGTAGGCTCTGTACGGTTGTGTTCATTTATTGTACTGTACAATAACTAGAATACAATAATTTAATGATGTTATTTTCCTTCCCTCCCCTTTTTATTTATTTTTAAAGTAGGCACCCAGCTTGGGGCAATGGTACATCCAAGGTGAGTCACAACCCTTATCCAGTCATATGCTATATATAAATTACAATTACATTTAAATTGTTGCATTTACATAAATAAATTGGTTTTAATACCCACTATAAATTCATTTCGGCATGCGCCATCATGATCAGTATCAGTCACAGTGTGATGTGGTGCCTGTGTGGAACGTTACCATGTTAGTTTTTCCAGAATCAGCTTTTGACGTTTGATGTTTACGTGTCTGTGTGTCTGTGTGTGTGTCTGTCTGTGTCACCTAAAGGCCTTTATAAATGGTTTATGTTCTTGAGTGTTTACTGTACTTACTAAACACTTTCTAAACTGTATTGCACTACAAATGTTGTTGTTGTTTATGTCCAGGGCTATAATAACAGAAGACTTCAAAGTGCCTGACAAGATGGTGGGCTTCAGTAAGTATCGGGTGGGCAGGCGTTTTAAAAACGCAGACGTTTTTGTTGAGGAATGTAATTGGAGTGAATTCCATACGTTTAACCAGTGAGTTTTTCACCATGTTATTTTCTGAATAATAATAAACGGTGAAGCCGGTTTCTTTAGTAGACTTTTGGATTTTGAAATAAGAGAACTTCTGAAATCCGATTGGCTGAGTGTAAAAAACTTGTAAATTACTTGGATTTTGGGTCTAGAACTCCACACATCAGTTGAGTTGTGTAGCAATGCATGCAGTTAGTTTGTGAAATGTCTCTGACTTTTGCTTAACAAGCTTAGCCCACTGTTAATGACCTGCATTGCTCTGTAGAATTATTGTGTATTGCGCTGAATAACTTTCATGCATTTTAACTTGTATTTTGGGTCCATGTGACGCAGCATGTGTTGATTTTTGTCATGGTTAAAGCATTTGTATGCTTCTTCTTTTAAAAAGGGGAAGTCTTTTTTTTTTTTTTTCTTTCTTTCTTTCTTTCTTTCTTTCTTTCTTTCTTAATTTCCGCATCATTTAGTCTATAAGTTGTAAGTGAGATCCAGAGTGGAAGTGAAATGCTTCATTCTCGAGAAACAGTCAGAGCTATTCACAGTGGGGAATTATAGTAACCAGACGTCTAAAGAGTTTAATGCCTTTAAAAGCTCCATCAGACAACAAACGTTACATGAAAGGCTTACAGTGCGGCCCCTGTTGTCTGAGATACTGGCAGAGAAGTACATGCAGCATGTTGCAAGACAAAACAGTCCTCAAAGAAAAGGTCCTGTTTTCAGATTTACCGAGAACGGTCCAGCTGCAGACCTCTGGCCTCTGCTCCGCTGAGGAACCAATCAAATTGCAGAACTCTGGTTCCACTCAGGAATGAAAAGCTTCTCAGAATAGCAAATGTAAATGAACCTTTTGGTGCTGCAAAATTACAGTACAAGTGGGTCAGACACACCATTGTGTCCACTCACTGTCCACTCTATTAGACACTCCTACCTCGTTGGTCCACCTTGTAGATGTAAAGTCAGAGACGACAGCTCATCTGCTGCTGCACAGTTTGTATTGGTCATCCTCTAGTCCTTCATCAGTGGTCACAGGACACTGTTGGCTGGATATGTTTGGTTGGTGGACTGTTCTCAGTCCAGCAGCGACACTGAGGTGTTTAAAAACTCCAGCAGCACTGCTGTCTCTGATCCACTCAGACCAGCGCAACACACACTAACACACCACCACCACGTCAGTGTTACTGAGAAGGATCCACCACCCAAATAGCACCTCCTCTGTGAGGGTCCATGGGGGTCCTGCCCACTGAAGAACAGGGTAACAGAGTATCAGAGAAACAGATGGACTACAGTCTGTAACTGTAGAACTACAGAGAGCAGCTATACAGTAAGTGGAGCTGATAAAGTGGACAGTGAGCGTAGAAACGAGGAGGTGGTCATGATGTTACGCCTGATCGGTGTAAATGTGACTCCGAAAACGTGTAGGTTCAGTATTGATTGTGGATGAATATTAAATAGCTGTATTTCCGGCCCCTGGCTTCTGTCACCTACTATACAGACGTCAGTGTTTCTCTATAGCGAACAGCTCTAAATGACTGACCTCTCAACCATTGAATTATGCAGGAATTTTGGAGCATCTGTGGAATTTTCCTTTAAAAAAAAAGTAAAATCACTGCCCTTGTTTTTTATTTTTGTTCTTGACTTCTGTTCTTTTTTTCCAGTAATTGGCAGAGGTGGTGAGCAGATCACTAGAATCCAGTTGGAATCGGGCTGTAAGATCCAGATTGCTGCTGGTGGGTACACTCGTAGATTTTTCCTCTGCCCTTCCCCAGAGATCATGTCTCATTTATTTAAATCACATGCAGAATAATCACACCACTCACGTTGCTTAGAACTGAGATGCAAAGTTATTTCCCTGGCGTGACTTTTTCATTTTCTCCTTTTGCTTTTGTTTGTTTTTGTTTATTTATTTATTTCTCCCCAATGTGTTTTGACTGTATCTGTTTGTGGTACGTTTTGTCGTAAACTGTGTTTTGTGTGTTGCTCCTATAGACAGTGGCAGTATGATTGACCGGCCTTGCACCTTGACTGGGAGTCCAGAGAACATTGAGTAAGCTCTCCTTGTTTTAAGGCATTCTGCTGTGTGTGTGTGTGTGTGTGTGTGTGTGTGTGTGTGTGTGTGTGTGTGTGTGCGCGCATTTTGCTCTGTTTGAAAGCATTCAAGCTCACTGATGTTCTTTAAAAAAATAATAAATATAAAGAAAAGTGACCGTAGCAGCGCTTACAACCTTTTCTTTGAAAGGCCAACCTCTGTAATTATGCTAGGTAGCTTTTTATTGTAGCAGTTTTATAGTAATTGATAATCATTTGAACATTTTAAGTGTGTTTTTTAAATCCCACAAATGGGGAAATTCCACCTCCCACATTTAAACCATCCGTGAAGTGAAACACCACATACACACACACTCTAGAGGGCAGTGAGCACACTTGCCCGGAGCGGTGGGCAGCCCTATCCACGGCGCCCGGGGAGCAGTTGGGGGTTAGGTGTCTTGCTCAAGGACACCTCCATCATGGACTGTCGGTGCTGGAGGTTGAACCTGCAACCTTCCGGTCACAGGGCCAGTTCCCTAACCTCCAGCCCACGACTGCAGCCAGTATCAGTATTTAAAACATTCAGCTTCATCACTAAATATGACTGCGCTCAAAATAGCAACAACCTGTCCCATTTTTTTTAAATTTTAGCAGTGCAGTTTAATATAATATCACAGTAATATCCGCAGTTTGATTACTTGGTGAACTACCGAGACACACAAACACTCAATTTTAACACTTTCATTTAATGTTTCTTCTTCTTTTTTAATTTTTACATTTATTTTTTAACCTTTTTTTAATGTTTACCATGCTTTGATCTTGAAATTGAGACATATTCACGTTGTTTAGCTTTAACACTGTGCAGTTTGATAGCAATTCCCCTTTTCCATGTGAGTCTTCTCTTCAATGCCGCCCCCGGTTCTGACCCCACTGTTCATTGTGCCCATCAGGCAGGCGAAGCGCCTCCTCGGTCAGATCGTGGACCGGTGTCGGAACGGCCCTGGCTACCACAACGAGATGGACAGCAACAGCGCCATCCAAGAGATCCTGATCCCGGCCAGCAAAGTGGGCCTGGTCATTGGGAAAGGAGGCGACACTATAAAACAACTTCAGGTTGGTGTTTTGACGCTTATATTCAGATTTATATCGTCGCTGTCATGAGAAACCTTCCCTCTCTTAAATGGTGACTTTACAGAAAAAAAGAACGTATCGTGTACAATAACGTTATTTATGTGTAAGAATTTTATTCCAAGTGATTTTTAGACCGGGACCATTGTCTCAGTGAATATATAATATCATGAAATATTCATACAATGTAAAAACTTGTTTAAAAATGTATGTATGTGTTTAAAAATAGAATAAGAATCAAACAAATGGAGGTTTTCATATAACAGTATTGATATGCAAACTGGATAACCAGCCCTGCTTCACTCCCTCTTACCTCCTCTTTGGGCTTCAGGAGAGGACAGGAGTGAAGATGATCATGATTCAGGACGGCCCAATGCCCACCGGTGCGGACAAGCCTTTGAGAATCACTGGGGATCCCTTTAAAGTGCAGGTGAGTGTTTTTAAAATGCACTGGAGACTCATCACCCCTTCAGGGCCAGTTGGTTGTTTAACTGCAGACGGGAGACTTTCTTAATTTGCTTTTCTGTGGCTTTAAGACAGCTGAGCTTTGTGTGTTGTGTCTCCCGCAGCAAGCACGAGAATTGGTAGTGGAGATCATCCGGGAAAAGGACCAGGGAGACTTCAGGACTGGCAGAGGAGACTTCGGCTCCAGGCTGGGAGGAAGCAGTTTGGATGTAAGCGCATACACACCACAGCACGTTGCTGACTATTGTGATTTGCCCTGTGCGTTGAAGCATAAGAACACAGCGGTGAACCTGTTTGGCTTGGTTAAAGGCTGCCCTGCACTATTTTTGAGCCAACATTGTTTGTTGCCCTTTATTTAAAGAATCATTCATCGTCATGTTGATGCTTCTGGTGTCAGAGCAATATTTCACCTTGAAGTTGCTAAGAGTGCTGCAGTTTGTATGGAGCTGCAGACGCTTCAAGTCCATTGCTATTGATCCGCTCATCATGAAATGTTCACACAATGTAAGTGATTTTAAATGAACGTGTTTGGAGCATTTTGAGCGGTGTTCCTTCAGATTCCCTCACTCACTTCCAGAAAAAAGCTGCTCGTTTAAATCTGCCGCCGGAGGAATCGCGCTGCGTGCACATCCCCTTTGCTGACAAAAACATTTCATCTGGTTTCCGTGTGAAATTGACTCTTTCTGTGCGCTGCCGTGTTTTCTTTCACAATTTAAAACATGCACTAGGGTTCTTTTATTGGCGGACGCGCTTTATTTCTCTCTGAGCGAGCCTGTGAACTGATTCAGAACAGAATGGTAATCACTTGTCACCGAATTATTGGCCAGGAGCAAAAAAGTGGGACTAACTTATTACAGTGTGAAAAACATCAACAAGGTTAATCCGATTTCAAAATGGTTTATTTCACGTCACTTGAGGTGTTGCAGATCAGTGCAGTGTAAACTGTAAATAGTTTAAGGAGCATAAAGTTTCTGTAATTTTACTCAATATGAACTTCCTCCAGCTGTACGGACAATGTTAACATGATCAGGTATGGGGTGAATTTGACTGAGCGTGTCGGCGTCGCTGCTCTCGCGACTCTTTCAGTGGGATTTCGGAGATCATCCAGTGCTGTGGAACCAGCGCCGAACGCTCTGAGCTGCTGGAGCTTCACTGCTGATGGAAATCCCACTGCTCAGTTCTGACGGATTCACTCTGATTGACATGGAGAACGCAGAACGTTCTGCTCAGGGGTCTCAGCTCCTCTCAGACTGAAGGGAAGCCAGTCAGAAACTCTGACCCCCTCTTACAGTTGGATTGTGATTGGTTCCTAGATGCCTCGCGGAACTTTGAAACCCCCTGTACTCTTCATGTGTTCTCTTGTACAAAGTCGTATCAAATACAAATCTCCAAATTCTGTTGTGCAACCTTCAAAAACCACTCCGATCTGAAACGTTCCTCTTTGGGAATACCGGCCCCTCAAAGGCTCAAGAGGACTCCTTTGTACACTGTAGCCTCATACCAATAGATAGTATACTGCACGGCCCTCGGCCAAACTACTTTTTTGGACGTTTGTACATCACCACATCAATACATATCGATCGCTGTTCACTAAATAGGAATATGAAAATTATTCCAAGCCTTTTAAGTGCCTGACTGCGGAAAAAATGTCCCGTCTGGTTCGTGTGGAAGCTTATTTTGATGAAACATGTCTCTGAACAGGTGGCTGTGCCAAGGTTTGCTGTGGGCATCGTCATTGGCAGAAACGGTGAGATGATTAAGAAGATCCAGAACGATGCTGGTGTGAGGATCCAGTTCAAACCAGGTCAGTGTGGCATATGAGCTCCGGTCTCACTGCTCTGGTGGTGTGATCTGAGTGAAGGTTTTGAGGCCGTATCCCACCAGAACTCCTCTTCTTTCAGGCTTAATTACCTTCAGAAGGTGTGGTGCTCTGCTGTGATGTGCGGAAGTGCAAGTACAGACAGCCGAATCTCAATGAACTGAGGGCGTGTAAGGACAGGGTTATGTCATCCAAATCCCTTAAGTCTTTAAAGGAGATGCCACTGAAGTGTTGACGGGTTTAGGAGAGATTAATAACGCAGCGAGTTATTTTATGCACGCTTGTGTCTCAACAGGGAGTCGCCGGTCCTTTTGGTAATTGCCGTGTTGGTGCATTCCCCTCTGAATAGCTGCAGCACGGCTGCAAATATAGATACTAAGGAGATTATCTATATTTTTTTTACATGTATAAGAAAAAGAAAAGGTGCCACAGTTTTGTCTTCCGAGTTTTTGTAGGGAATGGTGGTAAAACGGTGGTAAACTTTGTTTGAGGGCTGTTTTGCTCCACAACACTGCATGTACCCCTCCAACATGAATTTATTTAAAGAAATTAAATGTTATGACACACTTGCGTCAAAGCAGTTATAAAGCAATGCATCAGACTCTGTATTCATGACTGTTTTATGGAGTAGCTTTGGGTGAGGGAGCTTTTAGAGAAGCATCATTCTTCAGATCACCCCTGCTGTTTAAATCTTAATGATTTAACTCTGTAGAAATAAAAAAAAGTCATATGAACATTTGAGTGTGCTTAAGAACTTTGGTGGAAACATGCCAGTCACTTAAGCTGTGAGGAAAGACAATTGGTCAGGGTTCATTTATGACCGAGATTGCATATTAATAGAAAACACTTAACAAGGCACATCGTCGCTGTCAGAACAGAAGCTTGCATCGCCACTAAAGCCGGTTACTCATCAGTGTCTTGTTCAGATCTTCCCATTCCGCCTTAAATGGTGCAGCAGTTGCATTCTGGCGTCAGAACTGCTGGACTGTTTAAGGTGGAATGGGAAAGTTAGTTAGCTTAGCTACTGAGACATTTGCATGTTATTAGCAAATTTTTTATTATTTATTTATTTATTTATTTTATGCTTGTTATGAAGAAATATCACATTTGAGGCCATCTTGCAGGTCGTCGTCTTTTTTTTTTTTTTTTTTTTTTTTTTTTCTCTCTTTTTTTTCTCATAACCTCTGTTTGGAGGGCCATGTAACCCTAAAACTTCGCCCTACCCCTCTGTCTCAACAAAATCTGGGTCACCCTACTGAGCTGAGTGCAGAAAAACAGGGCTAAGGGCTGAGTAGTAGGGGTGAAATGGGATCGGGCCCATTGTCTTACACCTCTAGTGGAGGTGTCTGCTGGTGTACATGATCATTTATGTGCGTGCCTTTGTTTTGCTGTCGTGTTCCAGATGATGGAATCAGTCCAGACCGGATTGCTCAGGTGATGGGCCAGCCGGACAGATGTCAGCATGCAGTTCACCTCATCAACGAGCTGGTTCACACAGCACAGGTACAGCACTCCGCAAGTCACAAGTGATGGATTTTCTCTACCAAGTCCAGCAGAAAGACATTGAAATTACTCATTTTATATGAAATTGGATTAGTCACTCATTAGCTTGTCTCTCATATGCTTCACCAACCTAAATAGATGGTCATCATGCTTTTTACTTGCTTGCAATTTAAAATCTGGCTTGGCTGATCTAGCTGCTCTTCGGACAGGATTAGTTTTACGGGTAGAGGGGGAATAATGTAATTCCCACAGGATGACTGTAATGCATATGAATATGATGATAAATATGGGTATCAATGACCGGGATTTGAGGGGCCATTTGATTTATGCATTGCTCTCATACCAAAAAAGCTACGTATCGTTGCTGTCGGAAGAAAACCTTGTATCTCCATTTTTGGCATTTTTCAGTTTTTGACCTACTTTGAAAGTGTCTGTTACTCTTTACATGGTTTGTAAATTTTATGATGAATGCCCTAAAAGAAATGACCCAAAATGACATGGGAAAAATTCTGGTTCCATTGACTTGCATTGAAAGTAAAGTAGGTTTTTTCCTTCTCCTGTAAAGTTACTATTTTGGAGATACAAGGTTTTCTTCCGACAGCAGCGATATGCAACACGTTTGGCTGTTCACAAACAGTGAACTAATATTTAAGTAAGTTTTACATCCATACCTTGGCAGGTAGCAACAGTCCATGTTGACCCATAAACGATGTAAGATCTTTCTTACCCACTGCTATAAGGCTCTACAGCGAGTCTCCTTACTGCAGAGACGGTACTGATCTCCTACTGTCTGACCTGAGCTGAACCACATCACTATCACCTCCTGTTAATGCTCACTGTGATATTATAGGAGTATATCATCATAACCTGCTACTCTAATGACACTTAGTCACCATGCACTTTACACTGTAATATTACTGTAACTTCTAGTTATGGTTATTGTGCGTTTAGTTTACCTCATGCCACTCAGTGCCTGCTATCATGTAAATACAATAAGTATTGTCTCTCTTTTATTCTACTCTTCTACTCTGTTTTCTTTTCTATTTTTTTCCTGCATGGAATATGTCCGTTTATGTGGAATTGTCTTGCTACTGAAACGCCGAAATTTTCCTTTGGGATCAGTGAAGTTTATTTATAAAATCAAACAGGTTTAATGTTTAGTTGTACACTGAACCAGGGACTCGTGTACTGAGGTTGGATAATACACATCAGCTTGGTTTAATCCACTGAGAATACAAGGAAATGCTTCTTTAAGCGAATCCATACTTACGAAAAACTGTAAACGTCTTTTCCACAGGATGTAACGCAGTACTTGGCGAAGTGGCAGTTTGCACAGGATTAAAATAACCTGAAGTTATTTCTATGGTTTGTTTCATCAGCCGGGATCTTTGCTGAAGCTCAGTCAGCAAGATTTACTGCAGATACTGTGAAATATATTGCCGCTTCTCACAGGACTAGAATAAGAATCACTGGTGATTATTACTCCACCTCCTAGGGTTACCAGTGGAGTTTAACTAAACGCCGTTGGAGTTTCTCGTTCCTGATCGTGTATCTGCCTGTATTGGCGATTTATTCAGATTTGTAGCTCTTTAAAAGCGTCATTGTTAGATCATGTGGGCCCTTGTGGGGAAACCCTCACTGTTTCTTGATCATCATTGTTTGGTGGAAACTGCCTTCAAGCTTCAGGTAAAACGTTGCTCATTGCGGTGGTCTGTTGTGTCCCCTCAGGAGCGTGACGGTTTTGGGGGTGCATTAGGATCCAGGGGCCGGGGAAGAGGCAGAGGAGACTGGAACATGGGGGCTCCAGGTGGACTTCAGGAAGTGACATACACGATACCAGCAGACAAGTGTGGCCTTGTGATTGGCAAAGGTACCGTTTTCTGCACCTTTTCTTAAAATGCGTGAAATGCTCTCTAAGGCTGTTCGCCGAGCCGGTGAAAATGGCCCAAATCGGATTTCCTCACCAAATCCGTTTTACTTGTTTGGCTGTTCATATCTAAAATATCTGTGGAGTGTGATTTCTGTGCGACATCAGTCTGAACAGATGAGCTTCTAAACCTGCTGGGCTCGTCAGCCGGAATGTGTTCGAGTTTGCCGTGAAAAGGGAGCGGTCACTTCTTTGGTTCTTGTGCTCAGATTCTTTTAATTTTATTTATTTTCCGCTGCAGCCGCGCTGTCTTACGGCTGCGTTCGGGTGCTCCTCTCAATTTCACCGAACGTGGGGTGGTTGCGAAAAGTGCCTTCTGATTTTTTTTTTTTTTAATGAAGCATCATCAGCCTAAATGTTTGAGGTCCTAGCAGCATAAAAACTTGATGAATGTGGAGTTGGATTGACTTTAAAACCGTATGAATTCCGATCTGGCTGTTCAGATGGAGTCGCAGATCGGATACGGATGGGATTTCAGTTCCACATATGAAAGCGTCTCAAATCGAAATTGAAAATGACGGATTCAGTGTGTTTATCTGTTCGCGCACACACACACACACACACACACACACACACACACACGTCACATCTGGAGAAAAAGATTGGATTAAGCCTAAATGAGCTTCACTGTTCAGTGTTGAATATTTAGCCAAAGTCATTTGATTTTAAATGATTCAAAATCTGCTTTTATTTTTTATTTTTTTTGTTGACCATTTGTTTAATACAACGATTAAAAACCCAAATTTTCTGAGAAATATATACTCATCATGAAAACGTCTTGAAGTATTGCAGTATTGTACTTTTTACCTTATAGCCCACCTCTTTTACAACTAATATAAAAAATTAAATATAAATATAAAATATTGCCCACCCGAAATAAATTTCAGTTTTGCTGCTGTCTGTCGTGCACAGACACAGCTTTCCCGACCGATCTGTTGCATTCAAGTTGTTGGCTTCCCAAGTTGTTAAACTCTCAAGTCTGAGACGCTCATTGTTTAGACCAAGTGCTTGGCCTGAGCGTCTTTTCACTCAGTATTTAAGACCACCAGCAGAACTCTCACGCTATTTAAGAGCCCCCTCTCTTTCATTTCCCATAACTAAACCCGTCCCATATAAGGCCCAGTGAGTTGGCCAGGACCAGACCTAGTCCATGAACTGAGCGGTCAGTGTCTTCATTCATTTCACTGTTGTGCCTGGAGAGCTCATAATGGCTTCATTATTGCAGAAGTTAAATTTGTTTGACAATAGCTTAATGGCCCATGCCTAGTCCATCGGCCTTGGCGAGGAGTCCGAGGTGGGCGGGCACTCATTGAGCACTGTTTTCAGTTTGGGGTCGGGTTGGGTCAAGCGAGCGTCACCCTGAAGTGAACAAACGTGTAATTGATTTTGGGGACATCCCTACACCCCCCCCCACCCCCCACCCCTTTCACACATACACCCACAGGAAGCTTTTTAAAGACATTGTCACTGAGCAGGGGACCATGAGACAAAGCCCTGCCTTCAGCCTTTCCCTTCATAAGGTGAAGAAAAGCCTGGATTGACGGACGGATACGCTAATTTTGTCCATCGCCTGTGCTGCCGAGGGGGCACTTCTTCCTTGACCACTGATATGTCCGTCTGTTATTGTTACTTTGTTGTCTCACCTTCTGTGAAAACAAATTGTCAGCCTTTGTCTGATTGTTGTGTGTTAAAAGGGTAATAAATGAAAAGCGTTTGGCAGCCCAGAAGCTTTAAGTGGGAATGCGCCAAAATTTTGGCCTCTGAAAATTGTTACAATGTGCTACGTTTGGCTGAAGTGGAGAGAAAAAGAGCCAGAAGTGAATTTTGATCAGGGAAAATAACGTTTATATTTATTAAAAACGTTATTTAAAAACACTGTTTGGCCCTTTGCTTCCCTGTGCTGGTCATTGGAAACGCATTTAAACTGTTGGAATAGCAGCAAATCAAGTCAAAATGCTGGCTGTGAGGACCCCTTTCATGGTTTCTGCAGGGATGGTCTCTTACTGTTCATCTAGATCAGGGTCGGCAACACACCGATTATTTAAAGACGAATGGGCTTATTTGACCGTTCCACCTTAAATGGTGCAGCAGTTACATTCATTTAAGGTGGAACGGAAAAACTTCAGTGAAGCTGGCAAATGAAGTGACTTCAGCCTCGTAAAATGTCGAATGTTTACAAGAAACTCTCGTGGAAAAGTTTCCTGCCGGAGATGTGAGAGAAGCTACTACAGTTGAGGTAAAGTTTACAGCAGTCTGCATTTTTAAAATATTTTTTAGACTGTATTAGTACGTCAGCAGATACTGAGGCATATTTACAGCCAAGATGGTAAAATAGACAGAAGATTTGTGGCTCCCAAAGTGGGTAGATTTTGGTTGAAAAGACAGAGCATTTGGGTTGACGACCCCTGATCTAGAGTATCAAAAGAAAGGGGCAAAGCGGCCAAGGAGGTTTGGTAGCATTTGAAAATCAAACGTTCTGCTCGATGTGCAGAACAGGATTTCACACAACGTCAGCAAATCCAAACGTTATCAATTTGAAGTACAGAACCTGCACTTTCAGTGGAGTTTCTCCTTGTTTTAGTGAGCTATAATTAATGTATATAAGTAATGAAATATAAGTAATTAAATATAAGTAATGAAAAATGAGTAGTAAAAATATTAATACAAACAGATCGAGAAGGTTTTTGACGATGATTCATAACAAATATTTTTAAACATAGGGTGAATATGAACTTAAACTCCAGTTTTTCATCCGGTGAGAGCAGCAGCAGCTGCATGTTTCAACACAATCTAAACTTTTTCCAGTGAAGTGTTTTGAGAAGAGATGCATATTTTGCTTTTCATTTTGGTTTTAGGTTTGGCACTTAAAATATATTATATAATATATTATATTTTTATAATAGTATATATTATTATATGTTAAATAAATAAATAGAAATAAACCATAGATTACTTGATTACTAATATAATGAGCGAAAAGGATGACAAATACCTCTCCTAGGTACATTAAGTGGCCCTAGTACTTACTGTTGTCACACATTTGTGTTTTTCTCAGGCGGAGAGACCATTAAGAACATCAACCAGCAGTCTGGAGCTCATGTGGAGCTGCAGAGGAATCCTCCTCCCAACACTGACCCCAATGTGCGCATCTTCTCCATCAGAGGCACCCCGCAGCAGATCGAAATGGCCAGACAGCTGATCGACGAGAAGATCGGGGTACGAATCGTGGATTCATACTGGAACACAGACTTCACTTGTGTTTGCATGTGATGGCATTTGGAAATGGACGTGTAAAAAATACGTGATTGAGAGAAATGTTTACGCAGTAGTGGAATACAGATAGACGATATACACCGGTCAGGCATGTCTGACCACCTCCTCGTTTCTACACTCACTGTCCATTTTATCAGCTCCACTTACCGTATAGCTGGACTCTGTAGTTCTACAGTTACAGACTGTAGTCCATCTGTTTCTCTGATACTCTGTTACCCTGTTCTTCAGTGGTCAGGACCCCCATGGACCCTCACAGTGCAGGTACTGTTTGGGTGGTGGATCTTTCTCAGCACTGCAGCAACACTGGTGGTGGTGTGTTAGTGTGTGTTGTGCTGGTACAAGTGCATCTGACACAGCAGTGCTGCGTCCAGTGCTGCGTCCAGTGCTGTGTCCACTCACTGTCCACTCTATTAGACACTCCTACCTCGTCGGTCCACCTTGTAGATGTAAAGTCAGAGACGACAGCTCATCTGCTGCTGCACAGTTTGTGTTGGTCGTCCTCTAGTCCTTCATCAGTGGTCACAGGGCGCTGCCCACAGGACACTGTTGGCTGGATATTTTTGGTTGGTGGACTATTCTCAGTCCAGCAGCACTGCTTTGTCTGATCCCCTCAGACCAGCACAACACACCACCACCATGCCAGTGTTACTGCAGTGCGTGGGTCCATGGGGGTCCTGACCACTGAAGAACAGGGTAACAGAGTATCAGAGAAACAGATGGACTACAGTCTGTAACTGTAGAACTACAGAGTGCAGCTATACAGTAAGTGGAGCTGATAAACTGGACAGTGAGCGTAGAAATGAGGAGGTGGTCAGAACGTTGCGTCTGATCGGTGTATAATTTTTTTTGCCTTCTGCGAATATTTTAGTGCTATTTTTTCCATCCTTAAATAATATTAAAGGTGCTGCAAGTTGAATAGCCACAAAATAACAATGCATGTTTACACAATTAAGATGCACACCAGTTTCTTTACTCTCATCATGAGCAGCTGATCAGTTGAGAGAGTTTGTCTTCAGTGTTGTTACTTTTCTTTGGTCTGTTTGAAACATCAGCTTAAGCTACAGGGGCCATTATGTATGTAGAACAAGGTTCCAGAAATCGAAGAAAAATATAACTGACTGACATGGATGCGCACCAGTGCTGCTGACTTGAAGACATGAAATTGGAACGGACTCTTCTGAGACTTTTCTTGGTAGAGATGAGCTTTTCTGCTGCTGGGGTTTCGCTTGAGATTGGATTGTTAAAGCTTGGTGAAAGTCATCGTTAGAATCGGCCTAATTCACGTAGCAGAATGAAAGTGAAAACTTGCCAGACTGAGGATGTGGGTTTTTCTTTTCTGAACGGCTTGATGCCTTTTGAGATGAAGAAAAACGTTGGCAATATTTTACAGTTTAAAAATGCATCAGTTTAATCCCACAAGGTGGTGATTGAGCTGCATTATTTTGGAAATTAATTAAGAATTAATTGTGATTAAATACATTTTAATTCAGCTCATTTTCATTGAATTAATTAGTCAGTTTTTTTTTTAGGCCAGAAAATGTTTTATTTTAAAAAAATGTAAATAATTCTGAACTGCACCAAAATAATTTAATTGAATTATGGGGAAATTTGAATTTCGTTGTTTGTAGACCTAAAAAATGGTGATTGATTTGAATCGAGGTGAGTTTTATTAACAGTATATTTATTATGGTTATGTACATAACACTGTTTTTAACAAAGTTTATGTACATTCCATGCTTAAAAGATCAGTTTGTAAACTCTGCTTTTGGCTCTCTAGTAGGTGGTCTTAATACATCCCCCAACGCTTTTTGTTTTGGGGTGCACTCGCACCATTAGTAAAAGAGAGGAGTTTATCCTGCCCACTACCAATCAATCAGCAGTGCTTAATGGAGTGCGTGAGGACCTGTGTGACCTTTCGACCTTTGTTCATTGACTCTGCCCCGTCTTCTTCGTGCAGGCCTCAGGGTTGGGGGGCAGCAGCAGTTTCAGCCTCAGTCCTTTCACCCAAGGACCAGCTACCCCGCACCAGAAGTGAGTGTTTCTGTAATTTTCTGTAGTATTAATATTTAGCTTTATTTCTGCTGGGCTCAGAGAAGCCGCTGTGTGCGTAAACACACTCCCCTTCGTCTCATATGGGGTAGAATGCAATTTTCGGCTATGTTTTTGCTATTTTGCCCTATAAAAAACTTTCTAGATTTACTTCAGTTGTTAAGTATTAATAGTAAGCCACTGTTAATCTATGAAACCTATTTAGTAGAGCAGCAAAAGTGGTTTTAGTAGGAAAAAGATGTGTAAATATGCCGGGATGTGTCCCCAAACTGTTATAAATCTTAATTGCACTGTGACAAATTTTTGCCCAATCTGCCCACCACTACACTTAAATTTTGCTCTGGAGTCCTCCGGTGTGTTCCTAAACCTCTGAAAAGGGGGGGTGGACGTCTGGTTCCATTGACTTGCATTAAAAATAGTCGTTTTTTTTCCAACTTCTGTAATGTTATCATTTTGGAGAAGAGAGGTTTTCTTCTGACAACAGGGCTATATTTTTTTCCCTTTTGCCCATCCTCAGTATTCCCTTTGGTTCCCCCTCTCCCAGTGATGTGTGTTGGGTTGTCTGTTGAGGTTTCGTGGCAGTTCTGTCGGCGTTCTACTAATTCTTGTTTCTGTTTTTTTGTTTTTTGGTCTGCCAGTGGACCGCAGACATTCATGACTGGAGGATGGGGTGCTACATACCAGACATGGCAGCCTCAGGGCCAGCAGGACCCCAGTGAGTACTCACCCAGTGCTGTCTGATCTCACTCGAGCTGGATAATATGGACAGCATACAGTAGTGAAAGTATATGGCCCTAAACTTCAGTTTGGCCATTTTCCGTGCATAAAATGCAAAAATGAGTCAGTAATGACCGTTGAACAACCAGCAGCCTCGACCAGAATAATTTGCATCTGTTGGGTCATGCACAGAAATATCGGGAACTGTGATCGGTCAGGTTTCATTTATTTGTTTATTTATTTATTTTTACTTATTTATTTTCAACATTGTTGCTGTCGGAGGAGAAAAAAAGAACTCGTATCTCCGTTTTTGTCATTTTTCAGTTTTTGACATAATTTGAAAATGTCCATTTCCCTTTTACTTTTTGTGGAATTTCATGATGAATGGAGCGAAAGAAACGACCCAGAATGACTTGGAAGAAATTCTGGTTCCATTGACTTTCATTAAAAGTAGAGTAGGTTTTTTCCTTCTCCTGTAAAGTTACCATTTTGGAGATGCAAGGTTTTGTTCCAACAACAGCGATATATTTGACTCACCAGCTGACCTTTACACACTGTCAGGGTGTGTGTGTGTGTGTGTGTGTGTGTGTGTGTGTGTGTGTGTGTATATATCATCCAGCGTCTGCGTGTTTCAACTCCTATTATTACTGTTAACTTTGACACCATATAAACTTTCTCCAATTTACTTAATCTTGAACAGATGTGCATAATTGGTTTGTTGCATCATCTAAGTTTTATAGTTTTTTTTTTTTTTTTGTTTTTTTTTAGTTCTCTAATTGATTAATCATGAAAATAATCAGTCACTTATTTATTTACTGATATAATTGATCTTGACGGCCCTAATTCGTTTCCGACGCTGAGATTCTGTCGCCGACTTGGCACACCGAGATTGGCTCGGATGAATCCCAGCCTAGACATTTCACCACCTCTGTGATCTGAACAGCTGATAACTGCGCAGAAATAAGAGCAACTGAAACGCTCCGTTTCATGTGAATCACTTGTTGATTTCCTCTTGCGGTGGTTTAGTTCTCCAACACTGTTGGTCTCTCGTCTGTTGTAGGCCACAATGGATCCCAGACAGGGCAGATGGATTATTCCAAAGCGTGGGAGCAGTATTATAAGAAGCTAGGCAAGTGTCCCTCAGAGTGTCTCACTTTCGCTTAAACTTTTTTCTGCCAATTTGTGCATTTTTGATGAGATTCAGGGTTTTTATGTTTAGTTCTTTAAATGTTTGAAGAGTGCTATATAACTTGTCATAAATACTTTAACATCAGTAACAATGCTGTTGGTATTTTGTCGTTGTTGGAACAAATTTTTATTTTTTGTTTCATAATTTATTTAGCATAATTTGAAAGCATCAGCTGTCCTTTCCATCAGTTCACGATGAAATCAGCAGAATTAAATCTCATTGGCTTCCATTAAAGGTTAAGCAAGTTTTTGTTTGTATCTCAAACAGTAATTTTATAGGAGGAACAAATTTTTTTGTACTGACTGACTATTTTTGCCTTTTCATTTTTAGAGAGGAATTTTTATTTATTTATTTGTTTGTTTGTTTGTTTGTTTGTTTGTTTATTTATTTATTTGCTGGGCGGGGGGTTCTTTTATTTGCAACTATCACCTGTTTTGAGATGTACCATATATTTATTTACCTTCTTGTTTGTCTATCTGTTCCATTTGACTTTACCGGCTTTTGGTGGGAGTGTTTGGTGTTAAAGTCGCTGCCTAGGGATGCTTAGACACAACAACTAAACAGTAAATTTAATGTTGTGCACTGGTGCTGGGGGGTGGGGAGGGGGGCTATACTGTCCCGTGAAATGCTACGTTTCAATGAAACATACTTGCACATATATAATGTTTATGCTTTGCTGCTCTGAAATGAGTGCCTAAATTTGGACATGTTACCAAGAACACGTTGTTCAGGAGAGAAGAAGCGTGAGAAAGTTTGAACACGTCTGGTCAAATGACGTTTTGTTGAATTCCTAAGTGAAAACAACTTTATAAATAACTTTACTATGATGTTCCTCTGCACATAGTAGTTTGTTGTCGGAAGAAACCCCTGAAAATGCCTGCTGTCCTTTACGTTGGGGCAAGATTTCATGGTGAATGGACCAAAAGAACTGGGAACGGGGGGGGCAGGGGGGTCTGGTTCCATTGACTTACATTAATAGTAAAGTAGGTTGTTTTTCCTTCTCCTATAAAGTTACCGTTTTAGAGAGAGGACTTTTTTTTTTTTCTCTCTTTCTGACGACAGTGATGTTAAATATGCAGTAAAAATCTTTGGCACAGGCCACATTTTTCAAATATGCTTAATATTAAACAGTTGCTGTGCTTTGCAGTGTGCAGGAGTCTCTGTAGAGGCTGTTTTAACTCATTTCCGCTTAGTAAATCAACAAAATGTCATTTTACCTGGGCTTTCAAACTTGTGCCTATGACTGTGTGTGTCAGACAAACTGGCACGTTGGCGTATCGTCCACTGAGGAGCGAGCAAAATAACGTGTAGACGTTCTGATCGTAATCGATTAACGAAAAAGGCGGATATGCATCACTGCTGTGTTTCAGATCTTTAGCACAAGTGTAGCTGCTGCTTACTTGTGACTGTTGACACAGAAGTTATTGGTGAAATGCAATGCAGTCCTGTACAGTCATTCTGATACCAGGACATTGTGTCAGCTCGTCTTCAACCTCAGAGCTTCTCGGAGTAGCGGATGTCGTTTCAGTATTCAGAGGTTTATACTGATGTCCTGTGGTGTGGATGTGTGTTTAGGTCAGCAGAGCCAAGCTCAGAGCACTGGTCCAGACTACAGCAAAGCATGGGAGGAGTATTACAAGAAACAGAGTAAGTTCTTCTGTCCTGCATCGTCTGATCTTTAAAGGAGTGTCCAGCATATCTCAGCATGGGCTCTTACTGCTGCGTCTGCAGAGCGTGGCCGATTACCACGGACCGTGATTTCAGTGGATTTGTCCTGCACTTGGATGTAAACCTTTTGGTGAAATGAGCCGTTTTGAATGCTGAACATTTTCAAATGTAGATTTCAGGAGATTTTGAGAATCCAGTGAAATGCCATTTAACTGATTTTCTAAATGAACATGATGCAACGCCCTCTTAAAGTGCATAATAATGACGCTTCTGCAGATTTTAGTGCAGTTTGTTTTTGCTGAGATCAACATATTGGAAAAAATAATGTGCCTTAACTTTTACACAGGCCACATTTTATATCTCATTTGTTTTCAGTGTTAAATTCAGTGTTAAATTCTCTTCCCCCTCTTAGGTCAGGCTGCAGCTCCTGGGTCTCAGCAGAGCTCCCCTCCAGACTACAGCGCTGCCTGGGTGGAGTATTACAGACAACAGGGGGCTTACTATGGCCAAGGGGCACAGCAGACGCAGGCTCCGGGCCTTCAGGTACACAAATGCTCTGAACTTTAATACCTTAAATATCCACACTTCACCACAGCCGGGTGGGGGAGGGCAGGCAAGCGGGGTGGGAGCAGGCACACAGTGCATTTATTTAAAAAATTTTAACACATTATGCATTTTGTTGATTTTTGAAGCGAAAGCACAAACTCAACAAGACACATTTAATATTTTTAATGTGTTCTGTGTTTGATATTGAAAGGAAATATGAAAATAAAATGGTCCATAAAACACCTCCTCTACCATAAAACCCTTTAATGTTCTCACCAAGAAAAAAAGCAGTGCATTTATTTTTTATTTTATTTTTTAGTGTGGGGCAAAAATAAAAACAATTGGTCATTCATTTATTTATTTATTTATTTATTTAGGACCCCACAGTTTTTAAAATATTCACATCTACCAAACGGTCCAGAAGGCACTTTGTGCCATGTATAGTGACTCAAAATGTGCTCTACCAAATGGTTCAGCACAACATTAAAGGGTTAAGATACTAAAAAAAAAAAAAATGTTCCATAAAACACACCTTCTACAAAGTATTTTGTGTTTTAAGATATTGAAAAAATTTTAAATGTTCCATCAAACATTTCCTCTACACAGTAACACATTTTTAAAATATTTAGTTTTCTGTGTTCAAGATATTAAAAAAATTTAAATATAAAATCTTCCATCAAACATTTCGTCTACACAGTAACACATTTTTAAAATATTTAGTTTTCTGTGTTCAAGATATTAAAAAAATTTAAATATAAAATCTTCCATCAAACATTTCGTCTACACAGTAACACATTTTTTAAGATTGTGAGAAAATGTAAAGTATTCCGTGTCTTTTGCTCCGGTCACAATTTCTGTTAAATGTTAACTTCAACAATGAAAATATGCAGAAGTGTTTTTCTGTGGACGAGGAGATTCGACCGGCTGCCCTCAGTGCTGCACCACAGTGACTGTCGTCTGTTTCTCTCCCGTAGGATCATTAGAGCGGATTCCCTTTAGTTGAAGATTTTTGAATGATTGAGAAGATTGAGAAACAAACCTTTTGTAACAGAGGTTTCTAGATTTGCAACGCCTTGAAGACTTTTACTTTTTTTTTTTTTTCTTAGTGAGAAACACTAGCTGTAGAATGACTTATACAATTAAAAATAAAAAAAGAATTTCTAAAATCAGGAACGTAAAAATTGTTACTAAATACTTGTGTACACCATTATTTGAATGAACAATTTCCGGGATCCTTTTTGGACAATATATAGCTGTGTTTTTGTTTTCTATTCTTCCTTTTTAATTCAAGTGGATCGCCAAAACGAACCCCGGAGTTGTAACATTTCAGCAATCGCAATATAATCTATTTTTTCTAGTTCTGTTGCAATAAAATCGTAATTATGGGCTTAGCAGTCTTGAATCCATTTTTGTTTTGTTCTTGTCATGAAATGTTTTAAGAATGTGTAAAAAAACAAAATGTTTCTTTCTTTTTCCTTTTACATAAAAGCAATTTTAATTCAGTGAGATAAAAACTGTGATGTTTTTGTTACAGGAAAAATGTTCTTTTGTTACACAATACGGTGATGTTGGCAAACAGCAGTCAATTCCTAATTTAATTCCTCTTGTGTTTTGTATTCTGTTTTTTCATTGTCATTTTATTGTACTCTGGTTTAAAAAGGTGCAATATCTTATTTCATATTTGAAACAAAGATGGATTTCTCTAATATTTTGACAGACGTTTAACTTGTAGTTCTTAGTTATTTTTTTTAGGCATATGGAAATGTAATGGCTAATTTTTTTATTACCTTGATCTGATGTGGGAAAAGGGGGGTCTTGCATATTATTGTGAGTTTATTGCCTTTGCTATCTTGTAAAACTATGTATGTACACTCAGATACTTGACTAAATACTTTATTTAAATATATATATATAATTAAATCAAAGAAGTTTTTTTTTCTTTTTTTTCATGGAGTCATTTTTGCAGGAAAACTGTCCCTGTTTTTCTGTTCTGTTTTTCATACTGAAATTTTTCAAAGATCGTGAATGTGTAATTTGAAATTTGATGTTGCATCTTCATATATGGACAAAATGAGAGATGATAGGTTTTTATGTATGTTCTGTACTTAAACCGTTCAAGACTGCTAAGCCTTCAGATTCCTATCTGTGTATTAATTAATTGTAGTTTTTTATATTCTAAGTATTAAGATCAAAGTTGTCTTATTTGGTACCACCCAGCTTCCCCAACGCCCCAACCAGTACACACTGTGGACTCATGTACAGTCCGATGCTAATAACTTTTTAAGTAATTATTTTTCTTTCTACTCCGTGTGATCTAATATATGTATGAATGATTAGTTAAAATTGAATCTAGTATTAACTTCATTGCTTAATGAAAAGGGATATTATAATTTCAAATGTTTAATTTTAGTGTTTTTTTTTTTTTTTGTTTGTTTTTTTTTGGGTTTTTCTTTTCTTTTGTTTTTGTTTTTTTTTCTTCCTCACGTGTACAGGTAACCGTGTATTAAAAACATCAAAAGACTACTTTTTGTGTTTTTTCGTTATTGTTAACCCTTTTCGTTCTTTTCTTTGGTTTTGCTGTAACACATTCCAGTACATGCGTATTCGCTCGGGGGCCCTATAGCCGAAACCGGACAGTCGTCAGGGCTCTTCCCGTAACGGTTTGAAGACGAGAAGACGACTCTTTATGTATGTGATGCATCGCTTTGTATTATTTGTGGTGTGTAAAGAAGAAATATATTTTCTATGCTAACCTTTAACAGCTTGAATAAATGGCACGCAAGTTACGTGTGGTAAGGTGCAAAGTTCATTTATGCGGTTAAGCTTTTTTTTTTTTTTTTTTTTTTGGTAAATTATGATTAAATTATAAGTTTTTAAAAAACTTTCACAAATCTAATCTGAAAAGGTTGGCTTAGTTTAACCCTTTAGAAGCTAAATTACTGCCAGATGCAACAAAATCCATTGAAATTCCATGATTTTTTTTTTTTTTACATTTTAAAAATGCTTTACATTGCATCAACAATGCACAATGAACGGACCAATAGAAACGGTCCAAAATTAATAGGAATAAAATCCCATTGTGTCCACCTACATTAGAAGTTGAAATGGTTTTGTAGTGAATTATATTTACAGTGTTTACAATGAAATGTTTCTTCTTTCTGCAAAACGCCATAAGCAGTATTTCAAATCTGACCATAGGATGGATTGGACGTTTCATTTTCCACCGAATTTCTTGACTTGTTTCAAAGGAAAGTTTGAAGTAATACTGAAAACTGCAGGTGTTGCTATACCAGCCGGTCCGCGTTGCCTGTATAAAGAGGAAAGTCATCCCTCACTTGTGCCTTTTTATCTCTGTGTTTGTGTGGCAGGCACACATCTGTCCACCTTTGTAATTGGAAACCTCATGAAATATCGATGTCAACTAGTCTGTATGAAAAAGCGAACAATGAAAATGTTCATGCAGGTCATTAAAGCGAGAGAAGAAAGTGGCAGAAGAGTGGTTCAGTCCTCAGGCCTGGACTAATGCGGTGTGGGTAGTAGTTTCTCGCCTGAGGCGTAGCAATATGTGCCTGAACAGCAGGAGAAGTGCAGCTCCATGGATTTGAAAGTCCATTAACCTCTTAAACCCCAAGGGTTCGTGTGTAGGACTTTCATAGCTACACAACTTTGAAATTATTTAAAATTTGTGAATGACATGACAAATTTTTAAATTAATTACCAAGTGACAGCACAAGTTTTTTAATTAATGAACGACATCACAAAGATTATTGAATGTCACATGACACATTACTGAAAGATGGGACAAATTTTAAAATTAGTTACTGAATGACATGAAATTTTAAAATTAGTTTCTGAATGACGGCAAATTTTTAAATGTTATTGAACGACATGACAAATTTTAAAATTAGTTTCTGAATGACATGAAATTTTAAAATTAGTTTCTTAATGACGACAAATTTTTAAATGTTATTGAACGAAATGACAAATTTTAAAATTAGTTTCTGAATGACAAATTTTAAAATTAGTTACTGATTGACATGACAAATTTTTAAATGTTACTGAACGACATGAAATTTTAAAATTAGTGAATTAATAAAATGACAAATTTTAAAATTAGTTACTGAATGACAGGACACATTTTTAAATCAGTGAATGACCGGACATCATAGATTTACCAGACAGTGTATTTACCACAGATGTTAGTAATGGCCTTCTGTGAGGAAACTGTTATAACATCCCGACTGTTTAGTGCTAAAGTGCTCGCTGTTTCCCAGCCTTTCATATGTATTTCTTTGAAGAGCGCATCAAAAACTTTCCCTCCTTTTTTTTTTTTTTTTTTTTAAGTAAAGGAGTTTGAACTAATATGTGAAGTTTCAAAACACTGTTCACTCCCCAGTTGATACAGCCCGTATAAGCAAATACAGCCCATTTTGAATTTATTTCTGTGACGTCACAAGTACCAGCTCCTTTACATACATCCGTTTACTCTGCTGTTACAGCGTTCACACTGAAGTTATAAGGAGGGACAACACAGGACAGCCAATCAGAACGGAGCTATACAGATCTTGACGGCACAGCCTGTTTAATTCTAAGGGATAAAAGGATAAATGTGGGAAATTTCTCCATTAAAAATGTACAATACCCATCTTAATGTCGTTTGTGTATTATGGTCGTTTTCTTCATAACAAGCATGAAAATGGTGCAGCAGTTAGTTTGGAGCGCCAGGCATCAGAGCCGCTAATCCATTTAAGGTGGAACCATAAAATTAAAACAAGAATCTGACTTCAGCTTCATATCACTGAAGAATTAGGGGGGGTGATAATAAATAATTGCCCCCCTCTTTGAAGGCGTATGATCCCTAAGTGTAACTAAAGCCCAGCAGTGAGGAGCTGAACTTTCCCCTCCTCTGCTGTCCCTGCAGACGGGCAGGGTCGCCTACAGAGCGGCGCTAGTAGCTGTTAATGAAGAGATGCTCTTTTATTTGCGGGCCCCGTTTCGCAGGGCAAGATTTCAACCACTGCCCCTTCTAAATCCGTTCCAAGGGGCAAGGGTGACTCGAAAAAAACAAGGGCTAGTGGTGAACATAAGAAATGGGACTGGGCCTTCAGCTTCTGTGTCTGCCACCTGCAAGACGAGCTGTTCTGCTGCCATTTGTGTGAACTGACCACGAAGCTCGGATTACTCTGATTTTGTTGCGCAGAACTGTTACGCAGCATCAAAGTCTGTCTGCTTTGGATTTAACCTGTTAATCCACTTAATCTATTACATATGAAGGCTTATCGTTCACTTACTACAGGGACTTCAATGCAAACTGGCCCGAGCTGTTCTTAGATTATAGAACGCTCAGAAATAAAGGTACTAGACTGTCACTGGGGCAGGTCCCCTCTTGTCATTGGGGTGGGAACCTCAATGGTCCATCTCAGTACCTTTAGTGAGGGAACGTAACTGAACCATCATCCACTGAGATGATCTGTTCTAAGCTGTACTGACTCCACACACCCCGCCTCGCCTCCAGGCTTTTACTCTACTGCTCTGTTTTAAAACATTCGGTTACGAAAAGGAACAAATACCAACTTTTCACCTGGAGGAACTGATTTAAGGTTCATAATCCAACCTTAGAGCCACTGGAGAACCTTTGAGGGAACATTTATATTATACCTTGTACCTGTATAGAACCAGTGAAGAGTCTAACAAAACTTTGGGACTGCATTGGCCTCGAGTGCAAAGGCCTATTTACCTGATTGGTTATTAGACAGGGAAGTCATTTCTCTAAATGTTCTGGATATTAGGAGATAACTTACTCGTCCCTCCCCCGACTCAGCCCACCTGATTTAGCTGAGCTAAATCCCAAAGCCTGTAGGATTTAAACTGGGCGTGTTGGAAGAGGGAAAAGTAAAACCCTAATCTCTACAGGGCTGCCGCCCTCCAGGACCCGAGCCTGACATCCCTTCAGGGCCTGCATGCTTAAACACACTCAGACACGCTCCTCTCCCGGCCTGCGGGGCGTCCGCAGACACGGAGAAAAACAGAGCCAGCACTGCATTCTGTCCATGTGAGCTTTTTCCAGCTTCCCCAGCTTCCATGTTCACATGTGTTATAACCATAGATACACATTCCTAGACGCCGCGTCGTCTGTCGTTCTCTATCTGAGGCGACACGTCTGACCGTCCGCTGTGTTGGAGAGGTCAAGATCCTCTCGTGAACAGATTCACTTGTACTGAGAGACGATGAGTCTCAGGATTAAATCAGCCACAGCTTCCTCATTACTCCACCCATTTACACCACATCTGTTTAGTTCTAATCCTCAGACTCAGACTAATCTGGGCTGCACGGACGGCTCTCGGCGGCTTTTATTACTGTAACGACTGATGGTGATAATTAGCCGTCCAGCAGGACCAGCAGGAAAGTATTCAGTCTGCACCTGATGTTAAAAACCGAGTTCAGCGCCAGTAAAAACACAAACTCACTCACATCAGCAAATCCATCAATGAGTGAATCTCTTCTAATATTAATACACACCACCATAAAATAAACCCCAAACACAGGAAGAAGGACGGAGCTGAAGTCGGCTTCCTATTCGCCAGCTTCCTGTTCCGGTTTCTGGTGCCTGAAGCCGCTCCATTTAAGGTGGAACGGGAAAATTCAAACATTTTATCATATTGCCAGCCCCAATCCACATACACTATATTTCCAAAAGTATTCAGTCGTCTGGCTTCACGCGCATATGAACTTGAGTGACGTCCCATTCTTAATCCATAGGGTTTAATATGATGTCGGCCCACCCTTTGCAGCTATAACAGCTTCAGCTCTTCTGGGAAGGCTTTCCACAAGGGTTAGGAGTGTGTTTATGGGAATTTTTGACTGTTCTTCCAGAAGCACATTTGTGAGGTCAGACACTGATGTTGGACAAGAAGGCCTGGCTCACAGTCTCCGCTCTAATTCATCCCAAAGGGGTTCTATGGGGTTGAGGTCAGGTCAGTCAAGTTCTTCCACACCAAACTGGCTCATCCACGTCTTTATGGACCTGCTTTGTGCTCTGGTGCTCAGTCATGTTGGAGCAGGAAGGGGTCATCCCCAAACTGTTCCCACAAAGTTGGGAGCGTGAAATTGTCCAAAATCTCTTGGTGCTGAAGCTTTAAGAGTTCCTTTCACTGGAACTAAGGGGCCGAGCCCAACTCCTGAAAAACAACCACACACCATGATCCCCCCTCTACCAAACTTTACACTCGGCACAATGCAGTCAGACAAGTACCGTCTCCTGGCAACCGCCAAACCCAGGCTCGTCCATCAGATTTCCAGATGGAGAAGCGTGATTGGTCACTCCAGAGAACACGTCTCCACTGCTCTAGAGTCCAGTGGCGGCGCTTTACACCACTGCATTCCACGCTTTGCATTGCGCTTGGTGATGTAAGGCTTGGATGCAGCTGCTCGGCCATGGAAACCCATTCCATGAAGCTCTCTACGCTGTTCTTGAGCTGATCTGAAGGCCACGTTGAAGAAGAACGTGCTGTATATGGTTCTATATAGAACCTTTTTGAAATGGGTTCTTTATGACACCAAAAAGGGATCTATTGTTATAAGTTTGACATTGTCACAAAAGTAGAACCCTTTTTCCTGTTTAGTGCTACAGAACCCTTTTGAAAAAGGGTTTATATGTATAGAACTGTACACAGCACATTTTGCATCAATCTGAAGAACCATTTCACCATGCAAAGAACCCTTGAATGCTGCCGTTTTCTTTTCTAAAGAGCCTTTGCAGAGCATCTTTTTTAACAGTGCATTTCACCATGCAAAGAACTATTTAAGCACGCAGACGGTTCTGTGGATCTTCATAGTTCCATGTAGAACCAATGGGCCTCATTCACCAAATGATCTTAAGAAGAAATTTCTTATTGATGCACATTTCTTATAGAAATATGTAACCAAACATTATAACTGTGGATGCGCAGTAACAAAAAGAGCCGGTTTCATTCTGTGGACGGCTGGAAAATTGTCTTATAAAACTCATTCCAGCTGTTTTTGGTACATAAGCCACACAAGTGGTAAGTGAACCTCATGAAGAAGAACGAACAGTGTGGGATATGAGTGCTTTGGTGCTACTATCTAAAAAACCAGTTGCTCCTTTTAGAAATCTGTATCCATTCTTTATAACAAAGGGACGTGTCAGATTTTTCAAGCTGGTGGCCAGATTTTTTTTGGCGGATTATTTATTTATTTATTTATTTTTGGCTTTTGTTGAAGCTGAAGCTCAAACACGTCGGGCTAGATGGCACATTTCTGTTAGGCAAGGTCACAAAAAAAATAAGCTATATCAGAGAACTTTAAGAGCGGAGAATCCCCACTCTGCAAAGTCTTCCTGGTTCCTCAAACACTAGAGGGCGCTCCGGAGCGAGTCCAAAATGAATGGGTTAAGATGGAGCATTAAACATTTTTAAAGTAGAAGAATACAGTTATTTCCTGAACACAGAACAGCATAAAACATTTTAACACCGCTGTGATATGTTAAGAGCTTTTAAACTTGAGTTATAGGAGTTTAAAACCGCTCCTCATGTATATTCATGACGTCAGTGAGCGCGAACAGCCAATGAGCTGCTCCGCTTGCCAACCAATCAGCGCTCAGTAGCGGTAATGCCAGCGTACTGCTGCCCAAAACCTGTTTGCTATAGAATCAAGATAAAATAGAAGTAAGATTTCTTTGCTTTTTTTAGTGAAATCCATCCTTCTACTTTCTAAAATTAAAAGAAGGTTCTGGGCGAGTGATTAGAAACAATTTTTTTGTTTTTAGCCATATGCTCCCATTCATTGAGGACTCCCTCGCAGGCGCCCTCTGCTGTTTCGCAGTCCTGTTTTTGATATAACGAGGGAAATAGGAAGCGACCAGGCTCCTCATAAACCGGCTCTGCCTATATTTGCTCTTTGAGGTTCCACTTTAATCTCTTAAAACATCACAAAAACTTTGAATGCAAATCAGGCTGTTTTTGTAGCTTTGTCTGCGTGTACGGACTGTGTGGAGGTTCTATCCCATGCTTTTTCACTTCAAAAGAGCGCAGTGAAGACAGCAATATGGGCTCTTTAATGCATGTTCATGAACATGATCACTCATGTTTACCGTTGTGAATACCTGTGTTATCCTTCTGGTTCTCTGCCTACAGTAAGAAATCATGCTCATCAAGGCCTTTTTTGGGTGGAAAATATTAACCAGGCATATAGATAATAAAGTAGGCTGCATACATCACAAACAAAAGCCTCAGTAGCGTTTTTTTGGCTACTGAAAAACATCAGTCATGGAGCTAAATGATCTTCTGCCTCTTTGTTTCGCGTGTTATTACTGCTCACTACTGATTTCATGCCGCTCCAGCACTGCCCACTCTATTGAAAGCGTCCCGGTGGGCTGTGTACTGGAGGATTTGCAATATTCAGACTATCTCTGGGCATTGCATTGAAAATATGTGCGCACAGCAGCGGGGGGCTTCGGTGACAGGGCACACCCCCCCACCCCCCCCCCCCCCCCCCCCCCCCCCCCCCCACCCCCACCATGCCCCAACCACACCAAAGCAGCTGCTCACAGTTTCAGCCCTGATTTCCATCCCCTTGTGTGTGTTTTAATGTTATGCGTGGCTCTCAGATAAAGTCCATGGAGAATGTAACATGTCTTAGTTGGTTTAATCACTTTCAGGATTAAAGCTACCTGTCAGATCCAGAGAAAAGGGGAAGGTTCCAGCTCAAAAACGGGTGTCATTTTTAAATAAATTTTATATTCGACGTTTCAGGTTCAGTTGGTCACATCAGTAAAATTGATCAAATAAGAAACAACCTGGTTTACAAACTATTAGAACGACAGGCTGTTGAATCAGAGCTGCACCGCGAAAGAGGCTCACAGAGGTAGAACCCTTTTTGGTGCTTTATAGAACCCATTTCAAAAAGGTTCTATATAGAACCGTACGCAGCGCTCTCCAGTGATCTGAAGAACCATTTCACCGTGCAAAGAAGTTCAAAGAATCTTCGTAAAAAACTGCGTAAGTGGATTTTAAGAACACATTTCGGGAACACTTTCTATGAATGTCACATTTGTAAGCATGTATAAACACATTCATAACACATTATAATGCATTCATAAGGCATCATAAATATGGCTATATTTATAAAATGCATTACATGTTGTAGCCATGCTTATTCTACATTATAAATTGTTAACATAATGCATTATAACTAGTGTTCATAACACATGATAAGAGCTCATAAGCTGTATTAGTCCGCTGTAAGTAAAGTGAGGCGTGCTGGACTAAAGCCTCGTCCAGGGTTAAGAGTGAAGTATTTACTGAAGGATTTACTGAAACACTAAAACACACACAGTAAAGCTCATTACAGGCTTCAGATGTCAGAGTTTAAACTAGAGCTGCCCTCAGTGTTTCACCCAATGTGGGAAAGTCAATGTTCACCACTGTTAATGTGCACCACCGTTAGCCTGGCACTGACTTAACACTGCATATCCAATAGAACGCCAGCAGAAACCAGCACTACTGTACTGTAGTGTAGTGTAGTGTAGGGATATTGTAGGGATATTAGTGTTATTAACACTACTTATAATGCATTATAGAAACAATTCATAGTGTATAATAAACATAAATATTATAAAGTATATAAAGTGTAATTCAGTGTAATTAATTTTTATAAATATGTATAACCATGTTTATAATGCCTTAAGGATGCATTGTAACATGTTAGAAATTTATTTATATATATATTTTTTATTTATTTATAGCCCAATGGTTCTACATGGAACTACGAACACTCAAAGAACCGTCTGCATGCTTACATAGTTCTTTGCCTGGTGAAATGCATTCTTAAAAAGATGGTTCTGCAAGGGTTCTTTAGAAAAGAAAATTGTTCTATAAAGTACCATGCACTCTCAAAGAACCGTTATTCAAGCAGGCCTTTCATGATGAAACGGTTCTTCAGATTGATGTAAAAATGTGCCGTGTGCGGTTCTATATATATAACCTTCTACAGCACATCCTCCGTTCATTTTGAAGAACTCATGGTTCCACATAGAACCACTTTGTTTACTAAAGAACCCCTGTAGAGCCATTTTTTAAGAGTGTGGTTCTTCCGATTGGGTCCTATATAGAACCTTTTTTCAAATGGTTCTGCACCATGAAAGGGTTCTTCAGATTGATAAAAGAATAACTTGGGTATGGTTCTATTTAGAACCTTTTTGAATAAGGTTCTATATGGCAAGCTTGTCATTGTCACAAAAGTAGAACCCTTTTTGGTACTATATAGAACCCTTTTCAAAAATGTTCTATATAGAAACATGTACAGCAGATTCTCCATCATTCTGAAGAACCGTTTCACCTTTTAAACATGCAAAAGGTTCTCTTTTGAAGAGTGTTCTATTGTTACAAGCTTGACTTCGTGAACACCAGAACCAGTTTTTTGGTTCTATAATCGAAGCATTTTCAAAAATATACAAGATATTATTATTATTATTACCCATCAGTCTGAAGAGCCATTTCACCATGCAAAGAACCTTTTATGTGTGCGTGCTCTTCAAGTGTTCATGGTTCTACACGGAACCATTGTCTTTGCTAAAGAACCCTTGAAGAACCATCTTTTTTAAGAGCGCATGTAAACAGTATCCAGTTTCTATGTCATTTGTTTTTAGGTTGTGAAGAATAAGCAGTGTTTGAAGTGCCCCCCCTCCCCCCTTCACCCCCACCCCCCGCCCCCCACCCCTTGGGCCGGTGTCCCGTGGAGTTAAGCAGGTGTTGTGGAGCCGTACTCACCTTTCCTGCGGATTTAAGCCCATCCTCCATGCTGAGACATCCACCTTCAGCTCGCTTTAATGGCACAAAAAGAAGCGTCCCCAAAGGACAGAGGGCCATCTCTGCTGCTGCCCACAGAAATAATAATAATAATAATGATAATAATTCAAATTATACAGAATTATGCAGGCCACACTGCAGACCTGAGTACAAACTATTCGTCTTATAAGGAGATATGTCTCAATAGATCAGATATAAGATCCACCTGTTTAACGACGGAGAAAAAACTAGGAGTTTTCAAAACCGCAGGATGGGGCTCCTAACAACCACCTGGAAGACCTGGTCGACACCAACACTGCCCCCATCAGATAAACAGCACTGAAAGCTTTGATCTCTGAGAGAGAGGAGAATATCAAGCTGCTTCAGATCTGAGAACATCCACAGGTGTTTCTGTCCATCCTTCCACTGTGAGAAGACCACTCAGCGCTGTGGGTCTGAAAGGACGTGTAGCTGATCAAGAAGAACCTCACTGAGAAAAGGAGACGGACACACCAAACAAACGATGGACTGACCACCCCAGAGTCCAGACCTCAACACCACATACACACACACACACACACACACACACACACACTGATGTCAAGCTTGTGACAACAGCAGGAAGCTTTTTGTTGCCGTATAGAACCCTTTTAATAAAGGTTCTATCTAGAACCAGCTGTGTATTTGTAGTACCTTTTAGAAAAGGTTCGTTTTAAAGAGGATTCTATGTAGCATCAAAAAGGGTTCTACTATTGTGATGATGTCAATATAAGAACAGCAGATCCCTCTATATATATACATTTATATCGCTGTGGTCAGATCAAAACATCTCCAACAGTAACTTTACAGGAGAAGGAAAAAACCTACTCTACTTTTAATGGAAGTCAATGGAACCAGAATTTTTTCCAAGTCAGTTTGGGTCATTTCTATTGGTCCGTTCATCATGAAATTAACACACAATGTATAGGGCTGTGAATACATTCAAATGGTCAAAAACTGAAAAATGAGGTATTGTATATATATATATATATATATATATATATATATATATATAAATTGCATGATAGTGTTTCAGTTTCTTATAATACTAATATTATCAGATAATTATTGCAATTTTGTTTTTCTTCAGCTCAACTAACAAATAAGAGGAATTCAGTCATTAGTTATTATATAGTTATTATATTATTATTAACAGAATATCACTGCTGTTGGGACAAAACCTCATATCTCCATTTTTATCATTTTTCAGTTTTTCACATTATCTGAAAATGCCTGTTATCCTTTACATGGTGTGTAAATTTTATGAAGAACGGGCCAAAAGAAGCATCTCAAAATGGCTCAGAAAAAATTATGGTTCCATTGACTTACATTAAAATTAGAGTAGGTTTTTTCCTTCTCCTGTAAAGTTACACTTTTGGAGATACGAGGTTTTCTTCTGCAGCAACCGCGACATGCGGTTATTATAAACATTTACACTTAAACATAAACTTCTGTGCACTGCTATAAAAAAGCCACACATCACCACACAGCTTGATTAAATGACTCACTTTCAGTCCTCCCCGCTGTCCACTCTCCTCCTGGTCATTCACATGCCAGCACAGGACTGTCAGTCCGTCCTCAGGAAGAGCGTGCAGGATTGATTTTGCACCGTTTTCTGCTCCGCACCGCGCCGCTGGGGCTGTGAATAGAGCAAAATAAAGATGTTCACCCCGCCGGAGCGCTCTGAAACAGCCCAGCAGCGCAGGAGAGATGGAGGGAATCACTGCGGAGAAGAAAAGCTGAATGCATACGCAGCTAACTGGACGCTGGCACAATGTGAGGGCTTCATACAGACCCCTATGAATATGAATCCCCTCGTCGGAGCATAAAGGAGCAGCGGAACAATGCAGCAAAGCTTCTTCAGCCAAAGCAGAGCAGACACCAGGCAGTCACACGCCTGTGTGCAGTGCTGAGGTCAAGATCAACAGAAAAAATACACTCTGAAAAAACTAATGTGTGAAAAACACACACGAGCTTGATGGGAAACCCTTTAAATGATTGATTCAAATAATAAAAATGATCATGAATATTATTACATATATGAGATCAATTAAAAACAGCTTTATTTATCGATAGAGACAAAATCTAGGCCTTTTAATGCTGCTACAAATTAGTGCAAACGGTTTTATTTACAATTTCAGCCTTTATTGTCTTCAAATATATGATTATTAATACTTAAATGCAATTATTACATTCGGATGTCGTCTATGCTTTAAAATAAACGGCCGTTTTAACGTCACCTTCTGAGAAAGAGAGAGAGATTCAACTGTTCTCCCTCCTTCTCTCCTCCTCCCTCTCTCCCCCTCTCTCTCTCTCTCCCTCTCTCTCTCTCTCTCTCTCTCCACACTCACTCACATACTCGCTCGCCCTGTTTGTGGGCTGCCAGAGGGGGCTGTCCGCTCCAGAGAGGGTTTCTCTTTCAAAGGGAAACAACTCTGAGAAGGGGGGGCTGTGCCATTAATAACTCATTAGCGAGGGGGGCTGAACCCAGCCAAATATAAGCGCACCCCCGGCCTCAGAGTGGGTCACTTACTCTCCTCCACGAGGAGCAGGGCTGCCCCCTTCTCTACCTTCCCCTCTCTCTCTCTCTCTCTCTCTCACAAGCCTCTGCCATGGGCTCGGTGCTCCCCGCGGACTTCATGATGAAGTCCGGGTTCAAGCCTCAGACCCACTCCCTCTGCGACATCATCACTTCCGACATCCTGCACAGCTTTCTGTACGGACGCTGGAGGAACGTGCTGGGGGAGCACCCGGCAGAGGAGAAGCAGCACCACCAGCACCACCACAGCGTCAGCCCCAGGACCGCCTTCACGGCCGAGGTCCTCGCACAGTCCTTCGCTGGAGGTAGGCTGGAGCTACAGCCGCTCCTGATGCCTTTGCACATCTATTTCCGCCTCTTTGAACTATTTCTGTTCATCCAGATCTACTTCTGTTAACTTTTTACTTCTGTTCTCGCATTTATTTAACTTTCTCCTCGGTTCTCATCCCACATCTAGACCTATTTCTACTGCATTTCTATTGACTTTGCATGTTTACATCTGTCAGGCTCTTTCTGGATCAATTATTCTTCCTTTTTCTCTTTTTTCAGACCATGTTTAGATCTGTTTAACCCTCTAGTGTGTGAATTATTACTTCAACATGATAAAAATGTGTTTTAAGGTGTTTGTGTTGTGTACAATTGCTTAAATAATGGAAATATTGGAAGAAAAAAAAAACAGTATTGTTAAAGTGGTGTATTTGGTAAATTGTTGCCGTATGGCAACGATGCGCAATCATACCATAGCACCATAAAATCTAAAAAAGCACTATAAACTCTAAAAATAGCACCATAAACTCTAAAAAAGCACTATAAACTCTAAAAATAGCACCATAAACTCTAAAAAAGCACTATAAACTCTAAAATAAAAAAGCACCATAAAATCTAAAAAAAGCATCATAAACTCTAAAAACAGAAAAAAAATCTCCATAAACTAAAAAAAAGGCACTATAAAATTTATTTTTTCCATACAAAACATCCTTTTATTGAAAACAAGACCAAACAAATCCAACTTACACTTAAAAGTACAACCCAATATTTACAAATTTCAGAAATTAATACAATTTCAACTGGTATTTGGAATGTATGGTAATAACAGCATCATAATAAGAATTCCTGAACATGTCATAATGATGTCATAAAGTGTCTGTCCTTTCAAAGTAAAAGATCCTTTTTCCACAATTAAATAGGAAAACTCAGATTTTATATCACTGCTTTTTAATAAAATTGAGATAATAATTGTTGCCATATGGCAGCAGCGCGCAGCAGAGGGTGAACTGTCTGTTTGTGTTCTTATCCCACACCAAGACCTTTTCCTATTACGTTTCTATTTCTATTGTCATCGTCTGTCATTTCATACATCATTTCTTCCTACTTCGTGCATCTTTTCCTCTGCTGTCCCATAGCTTTAACTGTTTTTATTCCTTCATCAGTCATATCTTTATCTGTTTACAGCTCCTATTTCTGGTTCATTATGCATTTTTAGTGAACTGACAGATGAGGTGTTCTATAGTGATCTTGCACTGCATTGCATTGGTTAAACTGACTAAAACTGAAACGAAAATATGGCATGAAAACTGAAAAAGTGTGAAAACCGTCTCACAGTAAATGTTAGACATTTGTATGAAATTGCATGTGTGAAAACAGGCTATAAATATGTTTATTCATGAACGTATGGAGCAGTCTATTGTATATGAAGCTGTGCATTTTACTCATTACAGGTGTCGTCTAATGAGAATGTCGCTGCAGTCGGAACAAAACCTCAAATCTCAATTTTTGTCGTTTTTCAGTTTTTGGCATGATTTGAAAGTACCTGTTATCCTTTACATTGAGCGAAGATTTCCTGATGGATGGACCAGAAGAAATGGCCCAAAATGACTTGGAAAGACGTCTGGTTCCATTGACTTACATTAAAAGTCAACTACCTTTTTTCCTTCTCCTGTAAAGTTACCATGTTGGAGATACGACACGCAATGTTCTATAAAATAAGTCAAAAAGTGTAGGTTATCTGTTCTGATCCACCACAGTGAGCAAGAACAAAGACGTTGCTTTGTTTATTTTACACAGAAGTGGCTCAGTGAGGTCTGACCTACTGCTGTCAGAAGAGAGTGAGGACTTTATCCCCCCCCCCACCCCCAACACACAAACAAATGCGATATATTGCAATATATTTATATCACAGATACGACGTGTCCAGCTTGTATTAGTCACATATACATGTGTGTGTGTGTGTGTGTGTGTGTGTGTGTGTGTTTCAACAATACACCAACATATACAAACGTATGTGTAACATATATTTACCAATATAGAACTATATGATCCACAACATTACTCATGGTGTATGGGTGGCATATATTACTCATATGTACCAGATTCATGTTATATAACAAGGTGTTTATACACATACGTCCTAATGGAGTGACAACTGGTGCAAAAGCTTCAAAACTAAACTAAACTATTCAATAAAATGATTTAAAATGAAACAAATGAAAATATTATTGCCTGACATATTAAAATGATCTAATCTTTGAAGTATGTAACATAGTATCAAGTACACCTGTACTGGG
>NC_051233.1:4202344-4237344 GCF_015220715.1 Pygocentrus nattereri | reverse complement strand
TGTGTGTGAAATATGTTGCATCATATCAAACCCCACATTTGTGTTTTCATGCTTGTTTTGCCTCTTGCAGAAGTGCAGAAGTTGTCCAGCTTGGTGCTGCCCAGTGAGGTGATCATCGCTCAGAGCTCCATTCCCGGCGAAGGCCTGGGCATTTTCTCCAAAGCGTGGATTAAAGCAGGCACCGAGATGGGCCCCTTCACCGGCCGCCTGGTCTCCCCCGAACACGTCGACCTGCTGAAGAACAATAACCTGATGTGGGAGGTGGGAAACTACAGGAAACGTCCGTAAACTCACAGAGACGCTCACTCAAAGTCCAGTCTTGAGTCTTGTAGATGTTCCAGTGCAGTTTCTTACAGAAAAGATCTGCATGTAGAGGAGCTCCACAGGAACCTCAGACAGTTACAGTCTTAACAAGGCAAGCAGGGTTATTTAGAGCCATGACTAGAAGAAGCACTTTTAGCTCCCTGAGGGACTCTTCAGTTGAAGAAGCTGTACATGAACAGCTTCAGTTACAACAATATAAACGAAAAAATAAAGGATCAGAAAAAAACACGAACAAAGCAAAATAAGTTATAAGAAAAACTAAGGCTAATGTGAAATAAAGCCAAATATAAAATTAAAAATAAAAGCAGTCATTTACAAAAAAAAAAGATGGGTCAAAAAAACTACATACATTTAATATAAATAATATACTTTATAGTAATTATTTTTTATGTTTTTATTTTTATTTATTAAAGAATATAAAATAAACAAAAAAATGATAGAATGTAATAAAATGAAATAAAGTCAGATATGGGACAAAAATGATATAAAATAAAAAGCATAGAACAAAAGGAAATAAAATAAAGAAAAAAATATGGGACAAAAAATAATAATATAAAATAAAATAAAGATGCAGAACAAAAATAATAACGTAGATTATACTAAATAAAATCTCAAAGAATGAAATAATCATAAATAAATACAAATGCAGAAATGTTATAAACCCACATGGCGGGTTCATGTAGTGACTCGTGGATTTTGAAGTTTGTATGAGATTGTATTGATATAAAATATTGTTTTTGCTCCTCTGAGCTGATATTCCACTTTATTTCATTCTAATCAATAAATTAACTTGATTAATTAAAGGCAGTTAAACTGCTTCCAGCCCTTTTTTAGGCTGAATGACCTGCAGTCTGGAGCTGAAGATGCTCTGATGTTTGTGTACAGTGTCATGCAGGGGCTGTGAGATGTTACCCGTAATGCACAATAACAAGCTCTTCAGAGACTAATCGCTTGTGCCGTTGACTGTGATGTTCCTCCTCTGTGTCCAGGTGTTCAACGAGGACGGAACCGTCCGCTGCTTTGTCGACGCCAGCCAGGAGGACCAGCGCAGCTGGATGACCTACATCAAGTGTGCACGCAACGAGCAGGAGCAGAACCTGGAAGTGGTGCAAATCGGCAGCAGCATCTTCTACAAAGCCGTGGAGGTCAGCCTCGGTCAAACGTTCACAGAGTAACCACTCCATTAGAGGCTGTAGTTTTATCGTTTTATCGGAAACACCAAATAGGTGCACTGAGTTTTATAGTTAGTCTGTTATGGCACAGACCACCAGACGTTCTACCACCACAGGACCAACGCTGACCAGTGTTTGGGTGGCAGATGACCCTCAGCACATCGGTGACACTGACATGGTACAAAACCTCGTACACCCAAAACGGTGACTTTACAGGAGAAGGAAAAAACCTACTTTACTTTTAATGGAAGTCAATGGAACCAGAATCTTTTCCAAGTCATTTTGGGTCACTTCTTTTGGTCCATTCATCATGACATTTACACACAGTGTGAAGGAGAACAGGCACTTTCAGATGATTACAAAAACTGAAAAATAGTAGTATGAATGTATCTCAGTGCTGCTGTAGTGTGAAGCGCATTGGTGTGGTAGGTAGGTGTTTCCGATAAAATGGCCAGTGCATGTAGGCACAAAGTAGGTATTTCTAATAAACTTTGAATCAATAATGTGAAACATATGGCAACACACTCCATTTTCACGCTGGAGGACGGCCCTCAACCACTTCAGCTCTGGGCCGTCTTGCTTGCTTCTGGAATTTCTTCAGAGGAAGTTAACTTAAAAAAACATACCTTAAAAATAAGGTTTCTGGAACAACACCATCGAAGAACCACTTTTGGTTCCCAGAAGAACCTTTCAGTGGACTGAAAGACGACGAGGACTGATAGAGCCGTTCTAATGTTTAACCTCTTAACATTGCAGGTTTATTTCCTAAGGCTTATTACTCAGTAACTACCGGCACTTCTGTACAAACGAATGGAGCTATTCTAAGTTTATAGACGTGTGTAATAAAACTTTTGTCCATGGTTTTATTAAGGTCTTAAAGAACCTCCACAGAGGTTTCTAGATCAGGAGTGCCCACATTTTTAGTCTTTGGGGCCAAAATAAAGACGTCTGGTAGGAAAAAAAAAATCGATTTTATAAAAAAAAAAAAAAAATTCTAAAATACTCCAAAAATACAGAAATGAATCAGTTATATATACAGTATACAAATATGTTTGTTCTTTCATTCACGGAAAAAACGGTGGCTTGTGAGGTAAGAGTATCTCAGATATAGTTGATGAATCCAATATTTCTCTTGTTGGGATTGACGGAGGCATAATTTTATATTATATATTGTATTTCTAGACATTGTTTACTTGTCTCAGTATACAAGATCATTTTGCTCGTTTTAAGAAATGAGCTTGAAAACAGCAAAATTATCTGCCAGGTAATATAATAAGTGTACAAACATCTCAAAACGGGAAATATTAGCTGTATATTGAGTGGATTTAGGATCATTTCACTTGACAAGATGTGATTTTTGCGGTGTTGGTGAGTTGGTGGGTCACTTTCTGACCAAATGAAAGGCTCAATTTGGGAGGCCCCATTACTGTTTTTAATTCAGTTAAAACCTTTGCTACACTACATTATAATTTCCTTCTAAAACTCCTAAAATACAGAATTGAATAAGTCATATAGAGCATTAAATATGTTTGTCGTCTTGTTGGGAGAGGAAGAGGGGTCAAGGGACTTTCTGGCGGGCCAAATCAAACGTCCTCATTTATTCATTTGGACCGTTTGTCTTGTTTCGTAGACCATTCCTCCGGACCAGGAGCTGCTTGTTTGGTACGGAAATTCCCAAAACACTTTCCTGGGTATTCCCGGCGTTCCTGGCACAGAGGACGAGCATCTGAAAAAGAGCAGGAGTGGTGAGTGCGCTCACATAATGAACCAGGGGGGGGGCTGTTTGACCAGCAGCACTGTGTAAAAGTCAGAGACCACCCTTCATTGACTTAACGTCCAGCCAAAATGACCATTAAGTACACCTTATTTTTCAGCATCAGAACATTCTTCAGTGTTCAGTGTGTCCACTCAGTGTCCGTTCTTTTCCGGACACTCGCTGTCAGTTCGTCAGTGAAATCTGCAGGGATATTTTTTACATGTCCAAAGTTTGGTCCTAGAAGTTGGTCACTTTTTCTGCTTGTTCGTGATCCAAGTGGTCAATATAGATATTAACTGCGCAGTCAGCATGTGCTGAATGTAACTGACTGAAGGGAAATGAGTAACTGAATGGAGTGAAGTTGATACAGTGATTAACCCTCTACTGCACGATGTTGCCTCAGGGCAACAAACACATTTTCCTCACTTTACTATAACATTATACATATTTAAAGACAATAACAGGGGTAACAACAAAGAGGAGAGTTTGAGTAAGTCGATAAACAGTGGTACTCGGCCATCCTCTCTCTTAGTGGGCACGTTTAAACCTCTTTTTTAACATTCAGTATCTTTTTTTTTGAGAATTTGCAAAAATGTGTTCGTTGCCTAGAAGCAACACTGTGTGACAGTGCAGTGGATTTAGCCAATCACAAGCCAGGCCTCACCACTTCAGAGAACACTATTAGGATCTATTTCATTTCTTCTTTTTGTCGCATGATGTTACTTCAAGGCAACAAACTCCAAAAGGACCCATTATTACTACTATTTTTTATGTTTCTGAATTTAATAAACAGGTCTAAAAATATTTCAAGGACCATTTCATGCACAAATTGCTGTCATAATGTGTGCAGTGGAGGGTTAATGTTGCTGAGTGTGTGCTGTGTGTGAGGAAGAGGGTGTTTACGTGTTCTCACCAGCGTTAGAGCACTGAGCTGATAATATTCAGGGTCGTTTGAGGAATTACACTCATTAGCCTTGTTTCAGTGCCAATTAATTACTTAATTACTCTGTGCTTTTGGGCTTTTGTTGACAGACATTCTTATCTCACAAATCTCTGTGCAAGTACGCCCTCTAGTGGTGGTAGAGACATTGCGTTCCTCGAACAGTCTGGGTCCATGTTGAAGAGCAGTGTTGCGACACTCTCTGATTAGTTTCTATCTTAATATTTGTGTTTATTATTTTATTCATTCTTTATTGACTTTTTAAAATAAAGTTTCATTTATTTATTTGTGTCATCAGAAAAGTTATAATCAAAAAATAGAAAGACCAGTGGGCAGTTAGGATAAACACCTAAAAGGAGTTTTGGCCTCAAGTTTTTACTTTTACTTTCAGCAAGAGGCTTAAAATCTCTTTCAGGTAAAAGTTTAAGTGGAAAGGGAAGAAATACATTGTGGGTTGAAATTTTGCACTGCAAAAATGATGTCCTGCCAAGTCAGTATATCTGATATTTCTGAGATTCTAGCATTATATATATATATATATATATATATATATATATATATATATATATAAATGTATACATATATATTATTTGTATCTCCAGAATGGTCACTTTACAGGAGAAGCAAAAAACATGCTTTACTTTTAATGTAAGTCAATGGAACCAGACTTTTTCCCAAGTCATTTTGGGTCAGTTTGTTTAGTCCATTAATCCCAAAATATACAGACAATATAAAGGCCAACTGGTATTTTCAAATTATACCAAAGGTTGAAAAATGTCAAAAATGGAGATACGAGGTGTTCGTCCACAGCAGCGATACATACATACATACATGTATATATACACATATAAAAAATGTTGTCCATTGAAAATGCACCTCAAAGTGCTTCACAATACAAAGCAAAAACCACAGCGAATGAGGAGAAAAAAGATAATCAAAAATAAAATAAACAAATAGTAAAAATGCAGCCAGTAAAAGCAATAACAACAAAGGGATATAGTAATAATAACTACAATTAAAATGCACACGATAAAAATCTACATAAAAATACATACAAATACAACTAACAAGAGAGTAAAAAAGTAATATACCAGTAAAAACAGGGAAAAAGACTAGCTAAACGCTAAAGTAAAGAAGTGTGTTTAACTGCTTTTTTAGAAACATTGACATAAGGAGCAGATGGGTGTTTATTGGTAACGTATCCCATCACTAGATCACCTTAAAACATGATTTGCAGCTTCATCTGTCACCAGCAGGGCTCCGTAACTCAGAGTCTAAAGTTACACCAAGATTCCTAACTTCAGTTTTTATTTCTAGAGCCAGTTTTTGTCTGTATTAAGTTTTAGAAAATTGTTATTCATCCAGCTGACAATGCTGGAGAGACATATCACCAGATTGTCTACTATACTGACATTGTCTGGAGCTACAGTTAAACACAGTCATGTATCATCTGCATAACTACGAAAATTGACGTCATTCTTCTTAGTAATATCACCAAGTGGCAGCATATACAAAGAAAACAAAGTGGACCCAGTACAGAGCCTTGTGGTACACCACAGAGAATATCAAGCTTACCTGAGACAAGTTCGCCATGCTTACAAAGTACTGTCTTCCAGTTAAATGAGTAGAGAAACAGTTCAACATAGTTCCAGAAAGGCCAACCAAGTTCTCAGGCAGTTTTAGAAGTATTCTGTGGTCTATAGTATCAAATGATACCTCAGATCATTTGATACCTTCACTGTACTCCCTTTCAGTGCTGTGAGCGGCTCTGAAGCAAGACAGGAATTTTTCATGGACACTGAGTTCATCTGAGAAGTTGTTATGCTGTAAAAGACAAGTTTCAATTATTTTACCTAAAAGCAGAAGATTAGAGATCAGAGTCTGCGATGGCTAAGAACTAAGGAATCGAGGTTTTCTTCAATTTTAGTGCAACTGTTTCATTATATGGGCAGAAGACTTTGCTTGTTGTAAGAAATAAGCTTCACACAAGCAATACTGTCTGCAAATATAGTGAGATAATTTGACTTTCTAAGTCTGTAAGTTGGTGTAAATATTTTGCGAAATACATTAATAATGCTAAATAGTCTGAAAGAAGAAATAGAAAAGACTAATAACTGTTATGGCACGAGTCAACAAACAATCATAGTGCAGTAAATTATTTAAAACAGATTAGAGCTTCTTTCCGTTTGTTGTGACTGACTACAACTAAGCAATAATCTGTTTTGGCTTTAATAGGAGTTTTAATAATGATTTTAATAATTTGTATGGTGATGATTGATATCAACTCAGATCTGTATAACAACCGTCCCGCAAGTGACCCTACAACACTGACTTCATGTCTTTTCTTTCTTCTCCCAGATGACTCCCACTCATGTGACAGCGCCTCCTCTTCCTCCCCTCCTGCCTCCTCCTCCTCCTCCTCCACCTCCTCGTCCTCCTCCTCCTCCTCCTCCTCTGCGGCCAGCCGGATGCGCTGTGTCATCTGCCACCGCGGCTTCAACTCGCGCAGCAACCTGCGCTCACACATGCGCATCCACACGCTGGACAAGCCCTTCGTGTGCCGCTTCTGCAACCGCCGCTTCAGCCAGTCGTCCACGCTGCGCAACCACGTGCGCCTGCACACAGGCGAGCGGCCCTACAAGTGCCACGTCTGCCAGAGCGCCTACTCACAGCTGGCGGGGCTGCGGGCGCACCAGAAGAGCGCCAGGCACCGGCCGGCTAACCCTGACACCAACCGGCCTTCGCCTCCGCCTCCGCCTCCACCTCCACCTCCACAGATGACCAGCATGGCCTCCATGGCTCAGCCGGTCCCGCTGGTGCACCACATAGCCACCATGGTGCTCTGAGAAGCGCGGCCAAGTGGCTGGACGGTCAAGCAATCGTTGCACTTTAATTCCTCACCAAAATGTGGTGCATCAGTCTACAAGTCGTGTCTAGGCTACACTCGTACTAGTCTTAGCGCTCATGAGATACGATATTTTTACACGCTACGGCTTTCGGTAGTGGTGATGGTAGAAACGGGCGAGACAATCCTGAGCATTTCGATATTTTTTGGACCACTGTACTCAAGACAGTTGGAAACGCTTGTTACCTACGTCATTGTTTCGTACCAATCAGCACCTCTTTTGCTGCTTAGGTTGTGCATTATTCCATAATCGCTGTCATGCCCATATTAGGAGCTCCGGGTCTGAGCTGGTTTTCTCTATGGGGAAAATGAATTGCGTTAAATGGACCTGCAGTGAACAAACCTGCAGCGGTGGACGTGGTGGAAGTACACAAACCATGTACTCGAGTTACAGTAGGTAAAATATCACTCCAGTAAAAGTAGAAGTTCCTCCCTTTAGACCTCCACTTGAGTAAAAGTACTAAAGTATTTACCTTCAAATGTACTTAAGTATAAAGTAAAAGTACTAAAAGAGGAATTCTGGCTCTGATGTCCTGTTATCATTTTTATAACCAGACTGGCTTCATGAACTCATTTCAGGTGAAAGTCCTCCAGCGTCTCTCTTGGTAAACCAGTCTTTTAATAGAACGTCATTAATTAGTGACGCTGACGTCTATTAAAATGATCAGAAGCACAAAACACTGAAGGTAAACAGTTTCCATCAGGGAGAACCGAGTGGCTCTGAAATCACTTTTTACACACAAGCAAAGTTTCAGTTTCAGATTTATTTACAACTTAGTTCCAAGTTTAAGTTGAATAAAAACTGGCTTTAAACTCAGGATCACAGATGAGTTTTCCTCACCTTGCGTTCCACCAGCTAGGACTCCTAATTCCTAATATGGGCATGATGGTGACTATGGAGGTCTTGAACACTGATCACATTTGTGTTATTTCTGTGTAAATCTGCTGATGAGTGGAGAAAAAGTCGAGCACATCACAATATTCTACTAGGAGTGTTTTGTGAAGATCATTGGTACTTTTGGAAAACTTTTCCAAAAGTTTTAGAAACTTTTCCTCACTAATATTCTTATGTTTTGCATGACGTCACACCGTACAGTCGTCGCTATTTTGAGGGCTGAGTCAGGGAGTGGCTGCGCTGCACGACGTCTTCACTTGGCTGTGCTTTGTGAACGGTTCTTCTGCGAAAAGCTGAGAGACACTCGGGCCTTTAATTCAGTGTTTTCACTCCAGGTTTGGAGCCGCTGCACTGTGTAGTTCAGTGTTTGTCTCTGATGTTCACGCCTCGTTCAGCTCCAGAAGGGATTAATCAGCTGATAATATCAGGAATTTTAACCAGGAGACCCAGTTATGCAGTTCAGGGGTTTCAGGACAGGAGCTGAACTCTGAACTAACTGCACTGCCAAACTTACAGAATCACGTCTGTCGAGACACGACGTCGTTTTCCGAGCCACGACATTCAGTCTGATATTTAACGCTTGTCATTTAAATCAGAAACAGAGAGTAGAGTTATCCCGGGGGTCTGCAGCTCCGTTAGGGGGCCGACTGTTCATCTCTCGGCTGATAACATCAGCTAAAGTTCTCTGAAGGCCAGCATTGATCACGTCTGTGTTAATGAGCTGATGTCGTTTCCCTCCTATGATCAGAGTTCATCTCCTCTTTATGCAGCACCAGGGGATCCTTTACCCACCCTGACGTGAAGAGCCGGTGGGCTTCTGTGCTTTTACATGCTCTGACAGACCCTCCAGAACAGGGAGAGGGGCTGAGTATGAGATGAATATAAACGTCAGGAAAACACTAATTTGGTAGTTTAAGTGAGATCAGGAGTTCAGGGGAAACTGTGTGAGGATCTCAGACTATTTTATTGAGGTAATGTTTTTCTTATTAAAATAAGGAGAATCATTTTAGCCGCCTTTCGCCTCTAGTTACATTCATGCGGAGCAGCGAAGCCAGAAATTCGGTCCCAAATATGACGGCTGTGACAGTCACGTGACCAAAACCCGAGGATAAGAGAAAGTAAACACTGTGATGTAAACATTGTTGAAGTTTCAAAACATTAAAAAAAAAAAAAAACAAGTAGGTGTTTTTGTGATGTCACAAACACCAACACATCTACATACAGTATGTCTGACCATTCCCCTACAGCAGTTTAGCCCCACCCATTCACCCTGATGTTATTCGGAGTGTTTCAGACTGGACGGCTTTTTTAAAGAGGCACAATGCAGGACGAATAGAGCGGAGGTGCGTTTACACTGTTCACTTACAATGAGGCTTGTAACGTGAGCCAGTCAGCTTGCTGGAAGGACCCGGAGTGGTCATGCCCAGTATTGGTCAGACGTAATGTTAATGAAACTAATGGTCATTTACATTCAAATGTTTATTTGCTTGACGCTACACGAGAAACGATGTGGTCATTTTGAGCGTCTGCGGTAGCTTAAAGGGCCCATATCCTAATTTTTCTTGCATTATAACTATTATTATTATTATTTTTTACTATTATTATTATTTTTACCCGAGATCATTTATGCACCATAATTCATTTTTACTTGCCATTTTCCAGCCTCTCAATTTCCCATAGAATTAAACAGGCTGCTTTTGTCCCTGCGCTGTTAAGATACGTGTGAAGTCATTTGCAAAAGTTTTGGCACCCCTGGTCTGAGGGTTCCTCAGCGCACATTTTATGGCACAATTACTGTTTATTTATTGAATTAAAGATAAAAAAAACATAAAACGTGCCCTGTGCGAAAGTTATGGCACACTGTATATCTGTCACTGTCCAAAGAAAAACATGTGTCCCCATTTTTGTCAACTGTTATTTGAACACAGCCGTTCTCCTCGGCATTGTGTGCAGATTTCATGACGATCGGACCCCAAAAAATGCCCCGAGATCAATCGGAATAACACCTCTTTACATTAACTTACATTAAAAGTTTTTGCTTTTGCCTTTTTTCTGTGAAGTTGCTCTTTTGGAGACAGGGCTGCTTAAACGACTTTAGTGCACGCCTGTAAACGACGTCTGCTTTTAAACTGCTGTAGGCCGAACCTGGTGGATCTGCGTAAAAGTGACATCACAAAAACAATGAAATCGAAGCAGATTGTTTCCCACATAGGGACTGTAAATGGAGTGAATGGCACACGTTTCAGAATGCACCAAAGTTTAAATGCAGCACCAACTCCTTTATTTTTGAAAAGAGGACAAATCCTTGACATGGGCCCTATAAGCGCAGCGAGCCTTCTCTAGATGGAGACTGTGGATGAACGGTACCACATAATCTGAAGTAAAAAACCTCACTGAATGCCTTTAAACAGCGCTGGAGTCAGTTTGTCTGTAGTATCAATTTCCAGCCTTTTTAACAGTCATTTTTCCGTCTATCATCCCTCTGTCTGCAGTGTACAGTATGAGCAAGTTTGCCCCCAAAAGAGAGGATATGTGTAAATCTGAGTGGAGAATAATCACCAGTTAACAAGGTTACGTTTCCATTCATTCAGGGACGCAGCAGGCTAGAATGAACATGAGCATGAAGTCAGTGTAAATAGTGTGAATATGCTGTGAATATGTATCCAAGACGGACAGTTTATTGTTGTACATACACTCAGTTCATCACGCAAGCCCATCAAATCAGTGTAGGTGACGCTGTGACTGTAGTGTCTTTTTTCCAGAGTGGACTTGACTGTAAATATGTTTTTATGCGTTCCTTATTGTTAATAAAAATCACTGAGTCTACGGCTTTAGGCTCCTTTTGCGTGCACGATTTTTTTAATGAACTCAAGAACTTCAATGAACGGTTTTTACAAAGACCTAGAACAGAATTTGTCCAAGTCATTTCGGGCCGTTTCTTGTGGCCCAATCTTCATGAAATTTACACACAATGTAAAGGGTGAGAGGCATTTTAACATTATGTCAGAACCTGAAAAACGTTCTCAGGTTTTCTTCAGACAGCAGCGATATACAGATAGATAGATAGATAGATAGATAGATAGATAGATAGATAGATAGATAGATAGATAGATAGATAGATACGTTGCATGTGCAGCTGACTGAGAACATATAACATATGAACTCTGAACAACATACAACACAGTTTTAACTAATATGCTAATCGAGAATCCCAGTTTATGCTGTGATTTTACCTGTTAAGGAAAGTTGTAATACACATGACTGACCACTGAGTGGCAGCAGTGGGATCCATTTGCACAGAAGGTAGTGATGCTGGTTGAGTTGAAGTTAGTTTGCTGAGATGCTGCATCAAAACATGAAGGTAAAAAGCTTATTAGACTCTAAACCACTCTATTAGACTCTAAACCACTCTATTAGACTCTAAACCACTCTATCAGACTCTAAACCACTCTATTAGACTCTAAACCACTCTATTAGACTCTAAACCACTGTATTAGACTCTAAACCACTCTATTAGACTCTAAACCACTGTATTAGACTCTAAACCACTCTATTAGACTCTAAACCACTGTATCAGACTCTAAACCACTGTATCAGACTCTAAACCACTCTATTAGACTCTAAACCACTGTATCAGACTCTAAACCACTCTATTAGACTCTAAACCACTGTATTAGACTCTAAACCACTCTATTAGACTCTAAACCACTGTATCAGACTCTAAACCACTCTATTAGACTCTAAACCACTGTATTAGACTCTAAACCACTCTATTAGACTCTAAACCACTCTATTAGACTCTAAACCACTCTATCAGACTCTAAACCACTGTATTACACTCTAAACCACTCTATTAGACTCTAAACCAGTCTATTAGACTCTAAACCACTCTATCAGACTCTAAACCACTCTATTAGACTCTAAACCACTCTATCAGACTCTAAACCACTCTATTAGACTCTAAACCACTGTATTAGACTCTAAACCACTCTATTAGACTCTAAACCACTGTATTAGACTCTAAACCACTCTATTAGACTCTAAACCACTCTATTACACTCTAAACCACTCTATTAGGCTCTAAACCACTCTATTAGACTCTAAACCACTCTATCAGACTCTAAACCACTCTATCAGACTCTAAACCACACTATTAGACTCTAAACCACTCTATTAGACTCTAAACCACTCTATCAGACTCTAAACCACTGTATTAGACTCTAAACCACTCTATTACACTCTAAACCACTCTATTAGACTCTAAACCACTCTATTACACTCTAAACCACTCTATTAGACTCTAAACCACTCTATCAGACTCTAAACCACTCTATTACACTCTAAACCACTCTATTAGACTCTAAACCACTCTATTACATTCTAAACCACTCTATCAGGCTCTAAACCACTGTATTACACTCTAAACCACTCTATTACACTCTAAACCACTCTATTACACTCTAAACCACTCTATTAGACTCTAAACCACTCTATTACACTCTAAACCACTCTATTAGACTCTAAACCACTCTATTAGACTCTAAAACACTCTATTACACTCTAAACCACTCTATTAGACTCTAAACCACTCTATCAGACTCTAAACCACTCTATTACACTCTAAACCACTGTATTACATTCTAAACCACTCTATCAGGCTCTAAACCACTCTAGTAGGCTCTAAACCACTCTATTAGACTCTAAACCACTCTATTACACTCTAAACCACTCTATTAGACTCTAAACCACTCTATTACACTCTCTAAACCACTCTATCAGACTCTAAACCACTCTATTAGGCTCTAAACCACTCTATTAGACTCTAAACCACTCTATCAGACTCTAAACCACTGTATTACATTCTAAACCACTCTATTAGGCTCTAAACCACTCTATTAGGCTCTAAACCACTCTATTAGACTCTAAACCACTCTATTACACTCTAAACCACTCTATTAGACTCTAAACCACTCTATTACGACTCTAACCACTCTATTAGACTCTAACCACTCTATTAGACCTAAAACCACTCTATTACACTCTAAACCACTCTATTACACTCTAAACCACTCTATACACTCTAAAACCACTCTATTACACTCTAAACCAATCCATTACACTTTAACCACTCTATTACACTCTAAACCACTGCTATTAGACTCTAAACCACTCTATTACACTCTAAACACTCTATTAGGACTCTAACCACACTATTAGGACTCTAAACCACACTATTAGACTCTAAACCACTCTATTAGACTCTAAACCACATCTATAGACTCTAAACCACTCCATTACACTCTACCGACTCTCATTACCACTCTAACTATTACACTCTAAACCACACTATTAGCACTCTAAACCACTCCATTAGCACTCTTAAACCATATTACACTCTAAACCACATGTATTAGACTCTCAACCACTCTATGAGCACTCTAAAACACTCTATACACTCTAAACCACTCTATTAGACTCTAAACCACTCTATTAGACTCTAAACCACTCTATTACACTCTAACTATTACACTCTAAACCACTCTATTACACTCTAAACCACTCTATTAGACTCTAAACCACTCTATTAGACTCTAAACCACTCTATTAGACTCTAAACCACTCTATTACACTCTAAACCACTCTATTAGACTCTAAACCACTCTATTAGACTCTAAACCACTCTATTACACTCTAAACCACTCTATTAGACTCTAAACCACTCTATTACACTCTAAACCACTCTATTACACTCTAAACCACTCCATTACACTCTAACTATTACACTCTAAACCACTCTATTACACTCTAAACCACTCTATTAGACTCTAAACCACTCTATTAGACTCTAAACCACTCTATTACACTCTAACTATTACACTTTAACCACTCTATTAGACTCTAACCACTCTATTAGACTCTAAACCACTCTATTAGACTCTAAACCACTCTATTAGACTCTAAACCACACTATTAGACTCTAAACCACACTATTAGACTCTAAACCACTCTATTAGACTCTAAACCACTCTATTAGACTCTAAACCACTCCATTACACTCTAAACCACTCCATTACACTCTAACTATTACACTCTAAACCACTCTATTACACTCTAAACCACTCCATTACACTCTAACTATTACACTCTAAACCACTGTATTAGACTCTAAACCACTCTATTACACTCTAAACCACTCTATTAGACTCTAAACCACACTATTAGACTCTAAACCACTCTATTAGACTCTAAACCACTCTATTAGACTCTAAACCACACTATTAGACTCTAAACCACTCTATTAGACTCTAAACCACTCTATTACACTCTAAACCACACTATTAGACTCTAAACCACTCTATTAGACTCTAAACCACTCTATTAGACTCTAAACCACACTATTAGACTCTAAACCACTCTATTAGACTCTAAACCACTCCATTACACTCTAACTATTACACTCTAAACCACTGTATTAGGCTCTAAACCACTCTATTACACTCTAAACCACTCTATTAGACTCTAAACCACTCTATTAGACTCTAAACCACTCTATTACACTCTAAACCACTCTATTACACTCTAACTATTACACTCTAAACCACTCTATTACACTCTAAACCACTCTATTAGACTCTAAACCACTCTATTAGACTCTACACCACTCTATTAGACTCTAAACCACTCTATTACACTCTAAACCACTCTATTAGACTCTAAACCACTCTATTAGACTCTAAACCACTCTATTACACTCTAAACCACTCTATTAGACTCTAAACCACTCTATTACACTCTAAACCACTCTATTACACTCTAAACCACTCCATTACACTCTAACTATTACACTCTAAACCACTCTATTACACTCTAAACCACTCTATTAGACTCTAAACCACTCTATTAGACTCTAAACCACTCTATTACACTCTAACTATTACACTTTAAACCACTCTATTAGACTCTAAACCACTCTATTAGACTCTAAACCACTCTATTAGACTCTAAACCACTCTATTAGACTCTAAACCACACTATTAGACTCTAAACCACACTATTAGACTCTAAACCACTCTATTAGACTCTAAACCACTCTATTAGACTCTAAACCACTCCATTACACTCTAAACCACTCCATTACACTCTAACTATTACACTCTAAACCACTCTATTACACTCTAAACCACTCCATTACACTCTAACTATTACACTCTAAACCACTGTATTAGACTCTAAACCACTCTATTACACTCTAAACCACTCTATTAGACTCTAAACCACACTATTAGACTCTAAACCACTCTATTAGACTCTAAACCACTCTATTAGACTCTAAACCACACTATTAGACTCTAAACCACTCTATTAGACTCTAAACCACTCTATTACACTCTAAACCACACTATTAGACTCTAAACCACTCTATTAGACTCTAAACCACTCTATTAGACTCTAAACCACACTATTAGACTCTAAACCACTCTATTAGACTCTAAACCACTCTATTACACTCTAAACCACTCTATTAGACTCTAAACCACTCTATTACACTCTAAACCACTCTATTACACTCTAACTATTAGACTCTAAACCACTCTATTAGACTCTAAACCACTCTATTAGACTCTAAACCACTCTATTACACTCTAAACCACTCTATTACACTCTAACTATTACACTCTAAACCACTCTATTAGAATTTAAACCACTCTATTACACTCTAACTATTACACTCTAACTATTACACTCTAAACCACTCTATTAGACTCTAAACCACACTATTAGACTCTAAACCACACTATTAGACTCTAAACCACTCTATTAGACTCTAAACCACTCTATTAGACTCTAAACCACTCCATTACACTCTAACTATTACACTCTAAACCACTCTATTACACTCTAAACCACTCTATTAGACTCTAAACCACTCTATTACACTCTAAACCACTCTATTAGACTCTAAACCACACTATTAGACTCTAAACCACACTATTAGACTCTAAACCACTCTATTAGACTCTAAACCACTGTATTACACTCTAAACCACTCTATTAGACTCTAAACCACACTATTAGACTCTAAACCACACTATTAGACTCTAAACCACTCTATTAGACTCTAAACCACTCTATTACACTCTAAACCACTCTATTACACTCTATTACACTCTAAACCACTCTATTACACTCTAAACCACTCTATTAGACTCTAAACCACTCTATTAGACTCTACACCACTCTATTACACTCTAACTATTACACTCTAAACCACTCTATTACACTCTAAACCACTCTATTACACTCTAAACCACTCTATTAGACTCTAAACCACTCTATTACACTCTAAACCACTCTATTACACTCTAAACCACTCTATTACACTCTAAACCACTCCATTACACTCTAACTATTACACTCTAAACCACTCTATTACACTCTAAACCACTCCATTACACTCTAACTATTACACTCTAAACCACTCTATTAGACTCTAAACCACTCTATTAGACTCTAAACCACTCTATTAGACTCTAAACCACTCTATTACACTCTAACTATTACACTCTAACTATTACACTCTAAACCACTCTATTAGACTCTAAACCACACTATTAGACTCTAAACCACACTATTAGACTCTAAACCACTCTATTAGACTCTAAACCACTCTATTAGACTCTAAACCACTCCATTACACTCTAACTATTACACTCTAAACCACTCTATTACACTCTAAACCACTCCATTACACTCTAACTATTACACTCTAAACCACTGTATTAGACTCTAAACCACTCTATTACACTCTAAACCACTCTATTAGACTCTAAACCACACTATTAGACTCTAAACCACTCTATTAGACTCTAAACCACTCTATTAGACTCTAAACCACTCTATTAGACTCTAAACCACACTATTAGACTCTAAACCACTCTATTAGACTCTAAACCACTCTATTACACTCTAAACCACACTATTAGACTCTAAACCACTCTATTAGACTCTAAACCACACTATTAGACTCTAAACCACTCTATTAGACTCTAAACCACTCTATTACACTCTAAACCACTCTATTAGACTCTAAACCACTCTATTACACTCTAAACCACTCTATTACACTCTAACTATTAGACTCTAAACCACTCTATTAGACTCTAAACCACTCTATTAGACTCTAAACCACTCTATTACACTCTAAACCACTCTATTACACTCTAACTATTACACTCTAAACCACTCTATTAGAATTTAAACCACTCTATTACACTCTAACTATTACACTCTAACTATTACACTCTAAACCACTCTATTAGACTCTAAACCACACTATTAGACTCTAAACCACACTATTAGACTCTAAACCACTCTATTAGACTCTAAACCACTCTATTAGACTCTAAACCACTCTATTAGACTCTAAACCACTCCATTACACTCTAACTATTACACTCTAAACCACTCTATTACACTCTAAACCACTCTATTAGACTCTAAACCACTCTATTACACTCTAAACCACTCTATTAGACTCTAAACCACTCTATTACACTCTAAACCACTCTATTACACTCTAAACCACTCTATTAGACTCTAAACCACACTATTAGACTCTAAACCACACTATTAGACTCTAAACCACTCTATTAGACTCTAAACCACTCTATTAGACTCTAAACCACTGTATTACACTCTAAACCACTCTATTAGACTCTAAACCACACTATTAGACTCTAAACCACACTATTAGACTCTAAACCACACTATTAGACTCTAAACCACTCTATTAGACTCTAAACCACTCTATTAGACTCTAAACCACACTATTAGACTCTAAACCACTCTATTAGACTCTAAACCACTCTATTAGACACTAAACCACACTATTAGACTCTAAACCACTCTATTAGACTCTAAACCACTCTATTAGACTCTAACTATTAGACTCTAAACCACTCTATTAGACTCTAAACCACTCTATTAGACTCTAAACCACTCTATTACACTCTAAACCACTCTATTACACTCTAAACCACTCTATTACACTCTAACTATTACACTCTAAACCACTCTATTACACTCTAAACCACTCTATTAGAATTTAAACCACTCTATTACACTCTAAACCACTCTATTACACTCTAACCACCCATTACACTATATGTGTGTCTATGTGTGTGTATGTGTGTGTGTGTGTGTGTGTGTGTGTGTGTGTGTGTGAGCATGTGAGTGTGTGTGTGTGTGTGTATTGTCTTTTCAAAGTGGGACAGAAACAGTAAAGAGTGGTCCAGCAGAGGTGAGTCAGAGTTGCCCTTGGTGATGAAGAAGTGATGTTCCTTCCTTTTGTAAAACTCTGCCAACACAAACTCGCACGTCTGTGTTTATTGTAAGTGTGTGTGTGTGTGTGTGTGTGTGTGTGTGTGTGTGTATGTGTGTGTGTACGTGCGTGTGCGCATATTAAACTCCAAAAGTATAATTATCACTTTTTTCTTGGATCTCTTCTTCCTATATTGCGCCCTGCTGTGTGGGATCTGAACGCCGTGTTTAAAGCCATTCATTTTGTGTGTGTCTGTAAAAGCTCCATATCTCATTAGAATAAAGGAGAAAAGCACAACTACAGTAAAGTTTGTACAAATACTGGTCGTTGTCTTATGAGAACACAGTTTGGCTCTAGATTTCTCCCGGACACCCACCCCATAGCTTCATTATGGGAATTTCTGAGATTTGGGAACGGTTTAATGAACACATTGACATATGTAATATCACTGCTCACTGTATCAACATATTTCTATTTATTCTAATATTAGTGTTTTTTCCTGAGCAAAAATAAAAAAAATGTAGTTGTGGCCAGGGGTGCCCAAACTTTTCCATACAACTGGACGTGCTAGTGAGTGAATGGCAGGTTCCCTTACGTGCTTCCAGATATGGGAAGATATTGCATGTAGATGAATATTTACATACAGTCAAATGCAAAAGTTTGGGCACCCCCAGTAAAAACCTTTTTCATTCTTTTAAAAGTTTTTATAAAAACTAGATAACATTTTTCTAAATGTAATTTTGTGATTTTCTCATTTTCTCAGGTTATCTACAGAGAACTTAAGTATGGACATTTTTTGCACATTTCAGTATATAATTTCTACTTATTTCATGGGTTTATTCCAACACATAGGAAAAAACAAATACACACATATATATATATATTTTGCTGGATCGTATCCCAGCAGGGCAATATGGAAAATATATGACTGGGGTGGAGAAGTGTGGACTTGGACTTAAGTCAGACTCGAGTCACGGATCTGATGACTTTAGACTTGACTCGAGAAAATCAAGAAAGACTTGGGAATCGACTTTGACTTCAACACCAGTGACTCGGACTCTGACTTCAGCCTCATTACTCGAAAAGGCTCGAGACTCAAAGTGGAAGAAACGTGGAGAGTCTGACTGCAGACGGGATCGAAACAGTTGGTTCTTTTTCAGGTGAATGGATTCGTTTCCTGCCGTAAATTGAATAAACAGCGGCGTCGTCTGACGTCTGTCACTGTGTTTATGGGTTTAGTTTATGTCAGAAGACGAGAAGAGAAGCACCAGAGCTCAAGCTGAACTCCGTAAGCTGGAAACGAGTGAAGCCCCAACAGCCGAACGAGCGCAGCGTTCACCACGAGGCTGAGGTTGACTTCAGACATGAAATATCAGCAGAACATTGGTGCATAATGAGTGCACAACTGAAAGGTCAGCTGTTTCTAGAGGCAAAAAAGTTAAAGCATTAATGTTGGTAACTGTCAGAAAACACTTTAGATTCCTTTTTTATTGTTAATTCAATTCTTTTTCTCACTAAAGTGCCATCCAAGGACCACCGAGGGGTGCTTTGCGGCCCACTCGAGGTCCTCAGCCCAGCGGTTGGCAAACCCTGCTCTGTGGGATGGAATCTCACTTTTATCTTGATCTTGGAGGCACTGCTATCGAACTGAAGGCTTGAGGCAATGGAGCATAGCAACGACTGGAAATTGAGGAAACTGAGGAAATAAGGCGGAGCTTGGCAGAGAGTGTAATGATAATACAGTGAAAGCACTCACAGAAAACCATTCAAACCTTAAAAATATTGGCTTAATGATTATTCTTTCCCCATTCAAATGGCTGCACCCCAGCCTCTAACCAATCAGACTGTCTTTTAACTGTGTGCTATGAGCATCTTCACCAATCACAGTTCCAGATGAGTGCTTCTGTGGGTGATTTGATTGACTATATTAAATGAAATGGTTTATAAAGATGATCTTTATCAGAATAATGCAGGACACCAATGGGTAACCATTATGATTTTGAGATACTGCAGTGCAGATGGAAATCGCAGGATGTAGTAAAACGAGAAACTGGTATTCTGTCCAGTATCGTGGACTCTGAGCAACAGGTATCTGGCACATGGTGTCCCTCCAGTCTCAGCACATCATTCTGGCTCTTTGGCCCTTTAATTGCCTCTGATTGTTTGTGCTTTTGTGTTGAGGCCTGATCCCAGCTGTGTTAATGCGGTTGCGCTATTCCAGCGAAACGTTCCAACGTGATCTAATTAACATGTTTTAAACACGCTGGGAAGCTCGTCACCTCAGGTCAAGCAACAAATGCACAATGATAGAATGATCACAAATCATCGTGGTGATGTTCCAGTGGGAGCTTTCCAATAAAACCTTTCAGACGTGAACCTTCCGGTAAGAGCGCTGACTGGATGCAGAATGTTGACGTCTTGCATAGTTATGAGTTATTTAGACTCAGTTTATGAATATTGAGATTAAGTCGAAAAGGCATCGCTGCTGTTTATGCGCATAATTAAGAAAACATGCACATGTGCTTTCAGCCGTTTCAGCCATACAGTACAGTGTTGTCATGAAAACATAAATAAAAGTAGGATTTCAGAATTTTAATTTAAGGATGTCATTGTCCATCTGAGTGAACCGTTTATAAATCAAAGCCCTTTTTATATACAGGTAACTGGACGATTGAATGCTCAGTTGTTTCCTCACTGGCTGTCTATCAGTTGCATTAATACAACCCCAATTCCAAACAAGCTGGGTAAAATCTAAATAAATGTAAATAAAAACAGAATTCAATGCGTTGTAAATCTCATAGACCCATATTTTATTAACAGAACACAGAACACATATCAGATGTTAAAAGTGAGACGTTTTACCATTTCATGAAAAATATTAACTCATTTAGAAGTTGATGGCAGCAATGCATCTCAGAAAAGTTGGGACAGGGCCGTGTCTACCATTGTGTAGCATCCCCTCTTCTTTAACAACAGTCTGTAAATGTCTGGGAAGTGAGGAGACCAACTGCTGGAGTTCTGGGAGAGGAATGTTGTCCCTTTCTTATTTGATGTAGGATCCTAGCCGCTCAACAGTCCTGGGTATACTTTGCCAGATTTTTCCTTTAATGATGCTTTGGCCCAGAGAAGGCGGCAGCGTTTCTGGATTGTGTTGACATACGGCTTCTTCTTTGCATGACACAGCTTTAACCTGCATTTGTGGATTGCACAGCAAACTGTGTCCACAGATAATGATTTCTGGACGTGTTCCTGAGCTCATGCAGTGATTTCCAGCAGAGAATCATACCTGTTTTTAACGCAGTGCTTCCTGAGGGCCCGAAGATCACAAGCATCCAATATTGACCGTCAGCCTTGTACCCTGCGTACAGGAAATTCTGCAGATTCTCTTCATCTTTTGATGATATTATGTACTGTAGATGGTGGGATATCCAAAGTCTTCGCAATTTTACATTGAAGAACATTTTTCTTCAGGCCTCAGTGAACACATTTTTATATTGACGTTTCTCCACATTTTCATTTCAATCCCTGTGATTTTGGAACGATCTGCTTTATGTTTGTTTGCTTAAGTGGGTAAAATATACGGATGTTAAAAAAGTCCAAAAGTATCGTGCAAAACACTGGAATGGGGCAGAAGTATTTCTAAAGAGCAGGACCGAATTGCTTTATATGGAACTGAACTGAATTCAGTTGAACTGAACCGAACAGAACTAGAGCGGCTCAGTGGCGTGGTGGATAGCGCTGTCACCTCACAGCGAGGAAGGCCTGGGTTCGATTCCCCGGCCGGGAGACCAGGGTCCTCTCTGTGTGGAATTTGTATGTTCTCCCTGTGTCTGGGTGGGTTCCCTCCGGGTTCTATATATCTCATTGCTGTCAGAAGAAAACCTTGCATTTCAGTTTTTGATCTGAAAACGCCTGTTGCTCTTTACATTGTGTGAAAATTTCATGATGAATGGATCAAAAGAAAAGGGCAAAAACGAATCGGAAAAATGTGCGGCTCCATTGACTTACATTGAAATTAAAGTAAGTTTTCTTCCCATTAAGTTACGATTTTTGAGACACGAGGTTTTCTGCTGACAACAGCGACACACATTTTATTTATATATGCACATTTTTTTACATGTCAGTTTGTGTGTCTATCCATGAACAGCGTTCACTGGCCTCCACAGTATTGTGACTTCACAGAAAACTATTTTTGCCATGTTATATATATTCATTCCCCACCACATAGTATCAGGTGCTTACTAGAAAAAACTAAAAATACACCACGTCCCTTTCATACATACATGCGCTGAAACGCAAGCCTGCTAATTGTTCAGCGTTCCGCGTGTTGAATGGTCAGTGTATCGGCGCAGATGCTGATTGTGTGGGAGGGGCCGGTCGCTCCATATAAACAGCAGCAGCGGCTCCTGCAGCACCACAGTGGGACAAAGTCATGATGAGCGCGCATGCACAGTCCGTGCTCTGCCTCCTGTGCGCCTTGCTGGCGCTTTCGTCTGCATGCTACATCCAGAACTGCCCCAGAGGGGGCAAAAGATCCGCCCTGGACATCGATCTCCTCAGACCGGTAAGAACAACAGCTCATCGTTTGAGAGGACAGACAGGTACGCGATTTCCAGCCGTTGCGCGCAGTGCCAGATCGATATTAGGTGGGGATCGAGGCTTGCGGCAACAAGAGTGTGTGGTATTGCACCTCAGGTCGTCAGTCAGGACCGCAGGATTAAGAGCGCAGTCGCAAAGAGGGGAGATTATCTGTGCGTAACGGTCCGTGCGTAAAGTGGCGCCTCCACCATTACGCACAAAAAACACTTCACTAAAAGTGCCATTTCGGCAAGGGTAGCAGCGCCGTTTGGTTCCCTTCGCTGCTCATTACCCAGTAAGCGTTATGCATTACATAGCTGATGTGAATATGTGTAATATGAAGCTAATGTAAGTTATGCACTGAGGAATTTAAAGTAGGGACCCGCACACCGACCCTTAGGGTCTTTGGATACAAAAGACAAAACGTGTAGTCTTCTCTCAGCAGCTGATTGTGTCCACTTTCAGTGTCTGGCGTGTGGTCCCGGAGGGAAGGGCCGCTGCTTTGGCAGCAGTATCTGCTGTGGGGAAGGACTGGGCTGCTTCATGGGCTCTCCAGAGACTGCCCGCTGCTCAGAGGAAGACTACCTGCCTTCTCCGTGTGAGGCTGGAAGAAAGCCGTGCGGGGCTGAGGAGGGCCACTGCGCTGCACCTGGAGTGTGCTGCCACTCAGGTGGGCTTCCTTTTGTCTCTTTCCAAACTTAAAGATGCAAACAAAGTCATTCGGAGTGGTTTGGTGTGAAATGCTCTGTTTTAAAGAAACACAGTGGCGGGGACAGGAATCAGATTGTGGCCCACATCATTTTCACAGAGGTGGAGATCTGAGTGCCAGGAGATCTGATTGTTCTAAAGTTCTAGATTTACCATCATCATTACATATAAAACTCAGAAGACATGAGTAGGTTCACTGGTAGTTTCGGATAGTAAATAAAATGGCTATGGGGTAGACATGGCAACCCCTGGTTCCTATCACCACCACTGTGAAGAAATCTCAGTACGTTTCTCTGCAATGAGCCATTTCACATCAAACCACTCTGAACGACTCTGCTTAGGTCTGATTTAATTTTACAGTAATGTTCAAAAATCAGTGAACTTCCCCTTTAAACTCAGACCAAAGGAAAGCATAAGACATACTATAGCATATAACTTACAATAGAAGCTATTTTTGTATAAGGTGGGCTGTAGTAAGATGGACTTGTGCAGTGGCATCCAGGTTACAGATGCATGGATACAGGTATTTTTCATGCATCTGCTGATGGCAAAAAAAACAGTTACAGTATGCAAAAGTTTGGGCACCCCTGGTCAAAAGACAGCCCGCACACTTTTACTGCACAACTATGGTTTATATGCAGAGTTCAGCAGATTGGGGGAAAAATAAAACATAAAATGTGGCATATGCAACAGTTATGACTCATTTTGTATTGCATTCCCTCCCCAATATATTAGACCCAGCGAATAAACAGAAATTGTGCACTGAAATTCTCTGTAGAGGATGAGTGAACTTATTTAGACTCAACAAATAAAATATCAACAAATGCAAAGGCATTTATTATATGAGTGTCACCCAAACGTTCAGAGCCCTAAATATATCCTTAAATATTAGTCCAATCTAAACATGTCCAAAATATTTTAAAGAAAAATTTACTAGCAATACTGATATGATGCCGATATTATCGTGGATTCTCAATCCAGGAGGTACGCACCACCTGTATCCAGGTAGGTTGTGCAGCCTAAACCGGTACTCAAAAGTATTGTTTCAATACATTAAAGACGAAAAAACTGCCTAGTAAAAAACACAACTTCAGTAAAAATCAGGTCCAAGAACTTCTCCAGTACAGAGTTCCCTTTAGAACTGCAGGTCAACGACTTTGGACATCCAACGTCACGCTTGTTTGGATGGATCATTCTCAGCACTGCAGTAACACTGACATGGTGGTGGTGTGTTAGTGTGTGTGTTGTGCTGGTATAAGTGGATCAGACACAGCAGTGCTGCTGGAGTTTTTAAACACTGTGTCCACTCACTGTCCACTCTGTTAGACACTCCTACCTTGTCTGTCCACCTTGTAGATGTAAAGTCAGAGACGACAGCTCATCTGCTGCTGCACAGTGTGTGTTGGTCGTCCTCTAGTCCTTCATCAGTGGTCACAGGACGCTGCCCACCGGACGCTGTTAGCTGGATATGTTTGGTTGGTGGACTGTTCTCAGTCCAGCAGTGACACTGACGTGTTTATAACTCCAGCAGCACTGGTGTGTCTGATCCACTCAGACCAGCACAACACACCACCACCACATCAGTGTTCCTGCAGTGCTGAGAATGACCCACCACCCAAATAGTACCTGCTCTGTGAGGGTCCATGGGGGTCCTGACCACTGAAGAACAGGGTAACAGAGTATGAGAGAAACAGATGGACTACAGTCTGTAACTGTAGAACTACAGAGTGCAGCTATACAGTAAGTGGAGCTGATAAAGTGGACAATGAGCGTAGAAACGAGGAGGTGGTCATGATGTTAGGCCTGATGTGCTGTCTGTATATATTGCCCCCATCTACTTGGTTACTGTACTCACCAAGGTTCTATGCTGCACATGCTCATGGTGATGACTGTGTCTAGGCGGCTGCACGCTGGATCCAGAGTGTACGCAGGAGAGCAAAGCCGAAGAGCAGGCTGAGCCGAACGGCAGCTTACTGGGAACGTCACGAGGAGAGCTTCTTCTGCGCATGCTCCAATCCAGCAGGGCAAGGAACCCATACTGACCTCCTGCACTACACTGACCACTCACAGTGCCTGGTTAAAGCTCACACACACATACACAGAGTGAATTATCATGTACAGCATGTGAACTTCACAAGGTCACAGACGAAGGCATCCTGAGACGATCAGCTGTTACACACTGCGATTCTGCTTGATAAGTTATTGTAGCTCTATTCATGTTATGCTGCAATAATAACGATGTGGTTCCTTATGCCATCATTTGGAAATATGCACTGTACATCTGCATGGAGTGTAAATACAGTGTATAGCAAATAAAAATGCTCTTTCACTGCTTGCATCTGCCTTGCCTTTACGTAAGTCACTGAATATTATATCAGGTAAAGTTTTAGGCATCTAAGCAAATTTTTAACCAGCTGACCTCAGCAGTGAGTTTATCACAATATACATTAGAATAAAGTCGTATTCATAATTCAGATAAACATAAAAACAATAAACAGTAACAAGAATTTCTCGGGTCCATATTTTTCCTCGACACCTTCACAGCCGCCACAGAGACTCGTTAATATCATCAATTACATCATGAGCTCAATTTACTGAGCACTGATTGGTCAAACCAGGAGCTGCTTTTTAACTACATATAATACTGGACTTCCTCGAGGAGGAGAGGCTTGGAGATGGGTAAACAAACACGCCAACATCCAGAAAATCACTGTTTATTATTTATATATCATAAATATTCTATAAATTTAGTTTATTCAAATATTAACACTTTTCTCAGCAAATAAACACAAACTACACAAATAAATAGATTTTATCTCCCAAAGTTTTACGCTGCTGCACTGGGTCGGTATGACCAACAGGTCTAAACCAGCTCTAAACAAAGTGACCGCTGGGCCCTGATTGGTGCTCTGGCTTTGCGCTTCTTTCGTTTTGACATGTTACGTTTTTATACACACAGAAACCAAAAGGAACGACAGATTTCTCAAAATGTAGGAGGAAAAAGTCGGATATTAGACTCTGAAATGTAGTGGAGTGAAAGGAGAAAGTCCAGAATGGAGAAACTTCAGTACAGATACACCAAAAATACTAAAGTACAGAAACTAATTACATTTACTCAGTTACTCAGTTACTGTCCACCACACTGCCTATTGGCTATACTGAGACTTGGCCAAAGTTGAAAACATTTGAACGTCCTGTTGAAAAGCAGGTTAAATGCTTCACTTCTGAGTGAAAGCAACTTGAATACATCAGCCACGCAGTAAAATCTCACAGGCTCTCGCATCTCTTCGCTGTAGTGTGTCAGCACTGCTGTCCCGTCGTGAGATCACAGACAGGCTTTATCCTGGATCGTACATTATAGAGTGATTCAAAAAGATTCATCTGATTTCAAAGCGCCATAATTTTATAACCGTGAGGCGCCGAGGAACCAATCACAATCCAACTGTAAGAGGGGGTCATAGAGTTTCTGACCGGCTCCTTCAGTCTGAGAGGAGCTGAGACCCCTGAGCAGAAGGTTCTGCGTTCTCCACGTCAATCAGAGTGAATCCGTCAGAACTGAGCGGTGTGATGTTCATCAGCAGTGAAGCTCCAGCAGCTCAGAACGTTCGGCGCTGGTTCCACAGCACTGGATGATCTCCGAAATCCCACTGAAAGAGCCGTGAGAGCAGCGACGCCCGACATGCTCAGTCCAGTCTGGGATGAGTTTGACTGTGGTGTTGATGTCGTCCGTACAGCTGGAGGAGGTTCAGACTGAGACCTTGTAGAATTACATAATAAACTTCATGCTCATTTGAGCCGTTTACAGTTCACTGCACTGATCTGTGATGATTTACAAGTGAAATTAATCATTTTAAAATCAGATCAATCTTTTTGAATCACTGGATTTGACCTTCGGTCTGGTTTTACTTACTAAAGTGCTGGAAGACTGAGGCTGGGTACGCTCTGAGCTCTGAGGTCTTTGAACCATAAAGCAAAACAACTCTAACCGAGTGCAAAAACACCCCTATTTTCTCTGCAGCTTTCCAGTTTTGGAAATTTTTTGACTACATTCCTTATGGAAGAAACATCTCCTGAAAATGAACTACTTAGTGGCTGTTTTAAGTTTAAATTAAAACTTTAATTTTTAAATAAAAAAATGAAGGTTGGTCTCTATAAAGGGACAAAAATCACACGGAGAGAAAAACAATTTTAAAATAAAATGAACTTTATTTACTATGAACAATTAAATGATTTCAATTAACCTGAATTCTGCCATAAAAACAGGCAAACACTGCATATCACATCAAGTCGATGACTTCTCCCCCAAACTGAAGTAATGAATCAATAAACAAAACAACCTGAGACAGAGAGAGAGAGAGAGAGAGAGAGAGAGAGAGAGAGAGAGAGAGAGAGAGAGAGAGAGAGAGAGAGAGAGAGAGAGAGAGAGAGAGAGAGAGAGAGAGAGAGAGAGAGAGAGAGAGAGAGAGAGAGAGAGAGAGAGAGAGAGAGAGAGAGAGACCCATAACAGGAGCTTAGGTGTAAAGCGAACAGGCAGAACAGAGACGAAGTACAGTGGTCCCGTCAGTGATGACCACCTTTTCCTTCATTCTCAATAAAGAAAATCAGAGATTCTTCACAGATGAATGATTTCATGTCTACATGACCGCGCCCCACTTTCAGTTCGTTACAAGTCAATTTGATTTATATATGGAGCATCTTCCCCTTCGACTCACATTTCTCATATTAAAATATGCTTAATACGTTCATTTAAATATGCTAAACAATCCCTACAGGTCAACTAAACATACTTGGTAAAATTCACATTAGAACAAGAAACTTGGCAACATTAATTTAGTGTTATTTCATGTCTGTGCAAGCCATCATAGACAGCAAAGGAACAATTGCACAGCAAGTAAAACAGTGCACGTAAAAACTGGCCCCTTAGCATGAAAAATGGGTTGGTACAGGATAGGAGGACGAAATATGAGTCTAGAACCGTGCGCACTCAGTTGCATACCTTTAAAAGAATACTTTGTGTTTATAACCTGCCACACCTGTAGCATTTGGTCACCTGCCACATGCAGCACAATGTCGACGCTTTTCCACGACTTTAAATTAATTTACAACAGCAGCCAGTGGGCAGCCAATGCTGAAACATCTGTTCTATTAGCACATTTTAAATCTTTTTAAGGTTTTCTAAATTATTGCACCTGGTACTCGATCAAATGCTACGCATGCGGCAGGTCGATTGGGCTGAAAAGCGCAGCAGAAGTCCTAGTTTATTTACTATAAAGACACAGGACACGTTATTAACGATTTGACGCTACTTCTCTTGGAGTGCTGATGAGGTACATGACATCGGAGTTCGTAGCAGGGCGTCAACATCTTCCTTCAAAGCTGGAAAAAGGGAAAAGGTTTCGATGTTAGATCTTTCAACTGTTCCCTTGACGCTCCTTTAACCCGCCACACAATCCTACCTGGCCCACAAAAGTATTTTAATTCTCTTTTATAAAAAGTTAGTTAGCTTCAGTCGCAGAAGCTGACTGGTTCTCAACCGTTCTTATTTATTTCACAAACACAATCACTCCGGTGAGACGCTGTTGCTAAGCAACGGCTTTGACAGCTGTAGGAGACGCTCAAGCAATTTGAACGTTTTTACCTCTTGCTTTGATCATAAACAGAAAACGGACACTGTTAAGATCACATCTGACCGACAGCCGATTTGGTCCGACTCTGAAGACGAGATGACACTAAATTCCCAAACTGCCATCGCCACTGAGGAGCTGGAGAACGAACTGCCGGCTGAGCAGCGAGTGGGCGGAGCTCGTTACTCTGACTAGCTCCCTCTCGTGTTCTACTGCTTAATAAATATTAGCCCATTTCACAGTGTGCTTCACTACAGCCCCCAGCATGCACTGCAACATAATGTGTTCCGACTCTCCTACCCCTACAACAATGTATGGGACAACCTACATAAAAACACCCAATGCTCAGAAATGAGCCCAAGTCTTAATGAACATGCAGTAAAGAAAGGATGGCAGGTGTTTATCCCAGTCAAATACGCAGGTCTAAAAGACCGAGCTCCTGCACACATTTAAATCTGGAATATTTCAAGTGTCTCTATTTTTGCATATTTTGAATAAACAATGGTCATGTTGGGTTACAGCACGCTATTAATTAAAATGAAATAAAATATGAATTTTTGTCCTCTGGCCCACAGATTTCGGGAGGTTTTTTAATATGGTTCCTTTACTGCGGAGCTTGACATCCCTGCTTTAATGCCACGGTTCTCAAATACTTTGAATGAAGCGTCAACCCTGATCAGAACATTCAAGCACCACTGGAAAATGAGCACTCGGGTATCAGCCCACGCAGTTTTAACTGGGTTCACGTTTACGGAACTTAGCAGACGCTCTTATCCGACTTCATGTAATGCTGCTTTTATATGTTGGTGGTAGACGGACCGTGATGAACCGGTTCGGATGTTCAACAGTACCATTTTCCTCAACTTTTGCTGTTAGCGGCAGCTTTGTGACAAACCACATGTCGATTTTTCTGGAACACCAGGTCACAACTGCAGACTCCTCAACAACAAAACACTTCTGAAACCATGGTGGGAACTCGAACCCCATAAAGACCGCCATCGAGCTTACAAATCGAAAGTTTACACACATTTGAATTATTTTTTCATTCGCAACACCCACATAAATGAGTGTGAACCACTGACTTCACTCTTTATAAGGAGACAGTTACTTTTGTTTTGCTTTACTTTTTAAATTGGGGATGCACGATACTGACAGATGTTTCCATTTCACTCGTATTTGATGACGTACTGTACCACGAAAGAGCAGAATGTTTGGGCTGCTGTGCTAAAATGCCTGCATTTTATTTATTTCACCTCATATTTAACCTCATAACCAACGTCGAGGTTGCACTTCTGACTTCATCTGATCCTTTCAGGGTCAAACTGCAAAATGCAAAGCTTGCTTTTTCTTTCCTCAAAACAGCTGTACAAACATCCTAAATTGTCACTACTTCAAAAAACTATAATGTCCGATTGTGGCATGTTTAGGCTTTGTTCATACAGCAAGTAAAAGTGGCCCAAGTCCGATCTTTTTCCTCGTGTGTGTGTCTGTGTGACTGAAGCTGACATGTTCAATTCTGATTCGAGACGCTTTCACATGTGGAACTGAAATCTGATCCGTATCCGATCTGCGGCGATGCGACTCCGTCTGAGCGGCCAGATCGGAATTCAAGTGACCTTTAAATCAGTCCAACTCCACATTTGTCATGATTTCATGCTGCTGAGACGCAAACATTTGGGCTGATATTTCTGTACCGAAATTAGAAGAGACTCATCAAACCGCTCCCTATTCAGAGACTGCGAACGTGGCCGCAGGAGAACGAGGCTGCAGCGTCAAAGAACGGTCTGCTTAAGAGCCTGAAAGTTCGGAGAATCCGAACACACGAACCAAAGAAGTGGCTGCGCCCCTTTTTACGGCTCGAAATCATCCCGGGTGATGAGCCCAGCTGTCAGTCAGTGAAGCTTCATGACGGCTCCTGTGATGCCGGTGAAGATGAAGCCGATCCTCCGGGAGCGTTCGTTCGGGGGTTCGTTGGCAGTCGTGATTGTTTACCTCTGGTTGAGCCGCCATGTGAAGCAAAGTGAAGCTCTGTTCTTTTGCATATGCGGATCAGTTTAGGAGCTGATCTGTTCAGGTCGATGCCACATGTAGGTCTAAAACTGTGAATAGCCCAAAAAATGGATAAGAAAATCGGATTTGGGTCACTTATACCAGCAGTCTTTTTTCTTCTCCTATCACAGGTGATCACTGTGCCTTCTAAGAGCTAAAAGGTAAATTACTGCAATCATTTTTTACTGTGTTTTGCCAAAAGACCAGATTAAGCTCATCCAGAAAAAAAACATACCTCATGCTGCTGTTTGGTGGAGATGCGATCCCACAGCTGTAGCAGCTGCCCTCCTGCCTGTGGTTCCAGCTCCTGCACACCAGCGAGAGACACAAAAACAAACATGATTTCAGAACCTAATGTACAAAAAAACTACAGCACTGTGTGAAAGTTTCCCTCAGCAGTGAGTTTATCACAATATACATTAGAATAAAGTCACATTCATAATTCAAATAAACAGAAAAACAATAAACAGTAACAAAAATTTCTTGGGTCCATATTTTTCCTTGACACCTTCACAGCCGCCACAGAGACTCGTTAATATCATCAATTACATCATGAGCTCAATTTACTGAGCACTGATTGGTCAAACCAGGAGCTGCTTTTTAACTACATATAATACTGGACTTCCTCCAGGAGAGGCTTGGAGACGGGTAAACAAAACACACCAACATCACTATATATATATATATATTATTTGTGTAGTATGTGTCTTGGGTGACTTTCGCACAGTACTGTAAGTAAAACAAAAAGAAAAAAAAATATATAGGCTCTAGAACAAAATGTTACTGTGATGTACCAATCAAAGCGTAAATACTACTAAATACTACAAAAAGTACTAAATAATAAATACTAATCAAAGGATTAATTAAGCAATGCAGCTTTTTGTACGTTCAGTTTAAATGACCAATAGTCGTGATCGTATTAAATTAGTAGTGACAGCCTTAAAAATGCATTAAATTAATTATTGACATTATATCAATACTACTCTCCTGTATCCACAAGACACTGGTTGGGTTGGTAGTACATGCATATCGCTGTTGTCGCTGTTTGTTGGTTAGTGTAGTGGGTAACACCTCTGCCTTCTACGCTGTAGACTGGGGTTCAATGCCCCACCTGGGTAACCACCCTACACTATACCAATAAGAGTCCTTGGGCAAGACTCCCAACACCACCTTGGCCTGCCTGTGTAAAATGATCAAATTGTAAGTCGCTCTGGATAAGAGTGTCAGTTGTCGGAACGTTGTCGGAAGAAAACCTTGTATTTTTTCCAAAGTCATTTGGGGTCATTTCAGCTGGCCCATCCGTCATGAAACTTACCCACAATATAAAGAGCAACAGGTATTTTCAAATTATGTCAAAAACATAAGAAGTCAGAGGCCACCCTTTCCTTTTACTTCATTTCCAGTGAAAGTGCCAATGAAGCTGAAGGCATGACTGTTTCAGGGTCACAAATAAACATTTCACAGAAAACGACACAGAAGCCTCAACAGCCACATGATCTCATTTCAGTGATCGTGTTCTCCCTTTGTTTTTATTACAGCTGCCATTCTTTTCTTGCTTTCAGTTTTTTTAATCCAGTCTTTGAAGGCTGCGTTTTCTGCTGCTGTCTCTCACAGATGAAAGCATTAACTGTCTTTAACTGATAGAAGCGTTAAAGGGGAAATCCACCTGTAAACATACTGATTCAGAGCGGTTTGGTGTGAAATGGCTCAGACGTGTTTACAGTGCTGGTGATGGGAACCAGAGGTCGATATATACAGATATAGTCAGATATACACAGATATAGTCATTTACTATCCAGAACCACCAGAGAACCTACACGAGTCTTCTGAGTTAACTCTCTTTGAGGGGGCTTTTAGAGGTGGACGTCTGGTTCCTATCACCACCACTGTGAACAGTTCTGACATTTCAGTCGTTTAATTGTGCAGAAAGTTTGAAAAACTGGCAGAGTTCCCCTTTAAAGTGTCGGATTTTTATTTAAAAATTGCTAATAACATGCTAACGTCTCGTTAGCTACCTAGCTAACTTTCCCGTTCCACCTTAAATAGTCCAGCAGTTCCGACGCCTGAAGCGCCAGAATGTATCTGCTGTATTTAAGGTGGAACGGGAAAATTCGAACAAGAATCTGTTGAATCTCTGACTTCAGCTTCATATCACTGAAGAATTAGTGGGGGTGATAATAAATAATTGCCCCCCTCTTTGAAGGCGTATGATCCCTAAATGTAACTAAAGCCCAGCAGGGAGGAGCTGAACTTTCCCCTCCTCTGCTGTCCCTGCAGACCGGCAGGGTCACCTACAGAGCGGCGCTGGTAGCTGTTAATGAAGTGATGCTCTTTCTATTTGAGGGTCTCATTTCATAGGGCAGGATTTCAACCACTAACCCTTAGAACACTTCACAATCACAATCGGGCATTAAAAATTTTTGTCAGTGCCCCTTTAAATGAATCCTGACCAATACAGTCCATCTAAATATGAATGGATGCATCCAGTCAATCATTCCCACACGATCAAAGCCACAGTAACATTATTACTGCATTAAATTGTCAGCAGTTGCAGTTTCATGATTAAGTTTAGTCTTAACTTGGTGATCAAAGCACAAGTTTCACTGTTCTTGGTAAGACATGGATTAACACGTGTCTAGAACATCAACCCGGAGACCACGATAAGAAGGCCTCCTTCACAAGCGCTGCTTCGTCTGAGCGAATCGAGTGACCCACTCACTGTATTGTGGTAGAAAAAATACCCTTCAACAGAAAAGCTGTGTGTTCAGAAGTCCTTCAGAGAAAACGGATCATAAATAGCTCTGTTTTTGTAAAAGCATTTCAAAAAGACACTGGATTTCTAAGCTCTTCAGCGATCACGACAATGAAATTCAAGAGTCCTGCCCTTGAACATGCACATCTGTGACCACTGCTGGACGAGGCTGAATGGCCTCGATCTGCACCAAGGCTTCAAGGAGCAATGAGTGACGTTTATGAGCAAAAAAGAAGATGAAACACTATGTACACCGATCAGGCATAACATGATGACCGCCTTCTTGCTTCTCCACTCATTGTCCAGTTTATCAGCTCCACTTACTGTATAGCTGCACTCTGTAGTTCTACAGTTACAGACTGTAGTCCATCTGTTTCTCTGATACTCTGGTACCCTGTTCTTCAGTGGTCAGGACCCCCATGGACCCTCACAGAGCAGGTACTGTTTGGGTGGTGGATCATTCTCAGCTCTGCAGTAACACTGGTGTGGTGGTGGTGTGTTACTGTGTGTTATGCTGATACAGGTGGATCAGACACAGCAGTGCTCCTGGAGTTTTTAAACACCTCAGTGTCGCTGCTGGACTGAGAACAGTCCACCAACCAAAAATATCCAGCCAACAGCGTCCTGTGACCACTGATGAAGGACTAGAAGATGACCAACACAAACTGTGCAGCAGCAGATGAGCTGTCGTCTCTGACTTTACATCTACAAGGTGGACCGACAAGGTAGGAGAGTCTAATAGAGTGGACAGTGAGTGGACACAGTGTTTAAACCTCCAGCAGCGCTGCTGTGTCTGATGATGCTCCACTAATGCAGATGATGCTATGACATTGTATTAGTTTCATGACTAGTGGAAAACGATTCCATCACAGTTCTATGGATCTGTGCCACTACGGTGATGTACAAATCCAGAATGCTGCCATCACTTAAGGTGGAACAGGAAAATTCTAACAAGAAGCTGGCGAATCCAAACCAA
>NC_051233.1:4117344-4192344 GCF_015220715.1 Pygocentrus nattereri | reverse complement strand
ACAATGACACCACATTTATCTACACTGAAAACGGTGCTTTGAGTTTCAAAGACCAGACGCGGCAGACTCAGTCTCCACCCTCTCACTACCTCCGTTTAATGCTTGATAAAATCTCTTTATATACAATATTACAGTGATGGCACTGAATAATGAGGAGACAGAGCTGAACTTGTGTCTGTTTATTAGGAGGAATAACGGTAGCGCGCTTGGCTAAAGCGTTTGGGAAATGGAGACTGAAACTGAGCAGCGATGCTCTGATAAGCATTCGATCAAGGAAGTTAAGGTTTTCTAACTTGAGATCAGATGCTGATTACCAAGATTTTTAAATCAAGATAAGATTTGCCTCTATAACACCGCCGCTGGCTTCCATCACCACAACTGTGAACGACTTCGTTTACATTTTAACAATTTAACTGTTCTGATGTTCTTTTGGCAAAATCTGTGAAATTCCACTTTAACTACACAAAAGACAAAACGTATTATTGGAAAACACACTTAAGCCAAAGTGGAGGTTTCTGTGCCTTCACTCTGCTGTTACCGACCTTCTTGTACTGGGGCTGGCTGAGGACAGACGTTGGGTGGAAGCGGACCTTCTTCTCCTTGGCTCCCATGAGCGTCAGGCTTTCCCTGTCTACGTGGGTCAGGTTGGGGTACATGCCTGCAACCAGCGCAGCCTTCACTACAGCCCAGTTCTCAGAGTTCAGATTGACGTCACGGATATCGCCGCCACCTCGAGCTCGCACAAAGCCTGATAACCAAGCATAAGGGTTATGGATCAGGACCCATTATTTCAACAGAGTGGAAAGTTGGAAGTTTGTGAGATTTAGGATCAATCGCCTTTCACCCCTCGCCCCTACCCCTGAGCCCTTAGCCCTCTGTTTCGCGTGTTCACGTCTAGGGGTAGGGTGTCCCAATTTGTGTTGGGATAGAGGGGTAAGGCGAAGCGTTAGGGAAAAATGACCCTCCAAATGGAGAATTTTTCAGAGAAGAAAAAATAACAACAAAAAAATGAAGACAGTCACTGTTTTATCTCAGTTTAACGTCGTTTCAGTGGATTTTGGTCGTTTGCTTCATTATTCTTTGGTCAAGTTCTTCATAAAAAAAAAATCACTAATGGCATGCTAACGTCTCAGTAGCTAGCTAGCTAACTTCCCGTTCCACCTTAAATAGTCCAGCAGTTCTGATGCCTGAAGCGCCAGAATGTAACTGCTGCACCATTTAAGGTGGAACGGGAAAATTTGAGCAAGAATCTGGAGAATCTCTGACTTCAGCTTCATATCACTGAAGAATTAGGGGGGGTGATACTAAATAACTGCCCCCCTCTTTGAAGGCGTATGATCCCTAAATGTAACTAAAGCCCAGCAGTGAGGAGCTGAACTTTCCCCTCCTCTGCTGTCCCTGCAGACGGGCAGGGTCGCCTACAGAGCAGCGCTGGTAGCTGTTAATGAAGTGATGCTCTTTCTATTTGAGGGTCTCATTTCATAGGGCAGGATTTCAACCACTACCCCTTATAACTCATTTACAATCGAAAACAAGGGGTAGGGGTAAAAAAGAAGAACTGGGCCTGTGACTGGGCCTTAGACTGGGGTCTGATACCGTAATGCTAATTTTTTTAGAAGGTTATTGGTCCGTATATCTTTACGTCATTCAATTTTAATTTCAAAACCAGCGTTGAAAAACCTGGAAAATGGGTCAGTTCTTGTTTTAGAAAAAAAAAAAAGAAAAAAAAAAAAAAAAAAAAGAGGAATAGCTTTACAGTTTTACAAACTAATAAAGCCAATTAACAAAACAAACAACAGTGGAATTAAGGGTTGTGTTTTATTAATAATAAAAATTAAAAAAATCTAACCCCCTAACCGGAAACAGACATACAGGGTGCACCAAATCACAGGAATCAGGCCTGATTGTCGGGGTTGTGCAGAATACACTCCATCAGATCCACTGACTGTATAGCTGCACTCTGTAGTTCTACAGTTACAGACTGTAGTCCATCTGTTTCTCCGATACTCTGTTACCCTGTTCTTCAGTGGTCAGGACCCCCATGGACCCCCACAGAGCAGGTACTATTTGGGTGGTGGGTCATTCTCAGCACTGCAGGAACACTGACGTGGTGGTGGTGTGTTAGTGTGTGTTGCACTGGACTGAGTGGATCAGACTCAGCAGTGTTTAAACACCTCACTGTCACTGCTGGACTGAGAACAGTCCACCAACCAAAAATATCCAGCCAGCAGCGTCCTGTGACCACTAATGAAGGACTAGAGGACGACCAACACAAAATGTACAGCAGCAGATGAGCTGTCGTCTCTGACTTTACATCTACAAGGTGGACCGACAAGGTAGGAGTGTCTAATAGAGTGGACAGTGAGTGGACACAGTGTCCACCAGCACTGCTGTGTCTCCTCTCAGACCAGCGCAACACGCCACCATCACATCAGTGTTACTGCAGTGCTGAGACTGACCCACCAGCACGATGCACCAACTACAAAGTGCAACTATATAGTAAGTGGAGCTGATTTCATTATTTCCAATGTACAGTAATAAGATAAGAGATAAAACTATGATCTGTACGGTTGTACACATTTCCAGCGCAGTTTCCTGTACGGTTAGAGAGTCTGAGGTAGACAAATAAATGATTTAGTTTTGTTATGTACCTATGGCTCGGAGTTGGCCCAGAAGTTGGGTCCGCATCCCAATAATGATCTCCATGGTGGCCTGCGACAGAAAGTTTTTCTCACAGAAGGATCTCTCCCAGCCGTCACTGCGGGCCTTTTGCCACGCCTGAAAAATGAAGAAGAAAGGACGTCACACATGAGGGTTATTTTACAGGGTCTTCGATCACTCGGGCTAGACAATTAAAAGCCGCTAAGCCATCTGAATATAACTCCCAGAGTTAAAGGGTCTTCCTGGATTAAGGAATAGGCAGATTAAGTCTTGGAAATCAGACAACAGCATACTAATCTTAGATTATAAAAGGTGCTTTGATGACCATGATGGTTGTTAAAGTACTATAAAATGATAATAATAATAATAATAATAAAAATAATAATAAGAGTACTATAAAATTAAACTTAATTTGAACTGAAGTGACGAATTTATTTGCCAACAGTAAATTAACTGATGATAAACTGAGAAAACGGATTATTGAAAACGGCCCTTTCACCCTGCACACAGTGCTGTATCTCTGAAATACAGCGGTGCACAGATTTTTGGCCACACCAGTCAAGTTACTTGTTTTGTTGATTTTGTGAAAATAAGTTAATACTTCCACTACAGAGAACACACTTCTGCACATTTTAATGGAAAAGTACTGCGTATTTGCTGAATTTAACATTTTGGGAAAAAAATAAAGCATAAAATGTGGCCTGTGAAAAAGTTATGGCACATTTTCTATAGTCTATTTTAAATAAACCTGACAAATAAACAAACAGTTTGCACTAAAACATGCAGAAAAATGCCATATATAAACAGATTCTCTGTACAGAATGTGTAAACACAGTGTGTAATTTGAACAGGGATGTTTTTTTTTTTTTTTTTTTGCGTACGACTGTAGCTCCTACACATTTTTCCTCAAAGGTGGTCAGCAAGGCTACCTGAAAGGCCCGAAGCAGAGCCATGTGATCGCTGAAAGTGTTGGCTGCAAAGCGCTTCCTGCACAGCATGGCAGCTCGTTTCTGTGAGCCCTGAGCAGGCAGCACGAAAGGGTCCCTGTAGGCCAGCGTGCAGGCGATGGTGAGGATGGGGTCCAGGCACTTGAGCACCACAGCACAAAGCACCATCTTCCCAAGGTGCGGCTCCACGGGGAGGTCAGCCAGGTGATAGCCCAACTCCGTCAGGTCCTCCCACGGATCCATGGCATCTATAGTCTGGGTTGGAACACAGAGACAGAAGCACAGCTTTGTAAATCGTTAATTGTTAATAGTAAAAAATAAATTGTTAGTAACATTTTACAATTTAATTTAACACTTACAATTTAAACCAAAAAAAAATTCAGGCTACTTTCATATGTTAAAGTCCAAAAAGGTCTCCTGTACACGTGTATTCACCTCTGAATCGTACCAAATTATTTAAATCATTTCAAATTTCGTGATGCACTGAGGAGTCTCCTAAAGAATAGCGATCCTCATCAGAGCCCTACTGTTTAACTATTAGTACGACTGATCCATTTTTTTAAAAAGCAGATGAATATTTAAAATTTAAATCAATTACATTTCTCCAAGACAAGGGCTGAACGCTGTTCCTTTAATATAGAGGTACCAGATAAATTATAAACCTCTAGTCACTCCACATTTCTGTTCAAACAACCCTGAACCACATAAATAAGGGCTGCTGAACGCTGATTACTGGGCTAATAAGGACTGGGGTTCTGAATGGAGAAACGCTCTTGTAGTGGCCCATCAGTCTTGAATATGTAGCAGTAAAACGCACTGTAGCTACTTTGTTAAAAGCACTTATTAGTACAACGGCAAATGAAACATTCTGGTGGAGATTTTAGTGAACATTGTACATGTTTTAAAGCAATACCTTGAGCATCTGCACAGCATTCTTGACCGTCATCAGGTGTGGTGGCTCTGGAGCTTTAGCCAGGAATTCAGCAATAGGGCAGTTAATAGGAGCAAGTAGCTTAGTGTGGAGACAGAGTTCCTATCGGAGAGAAAGAGATACTCCTCATTTTAAGTGGCATGCTGCTTAAGCAATAGAACAAGTGATCTGGTCTCAGGAGTGAGCCGAACGAGAGAGCAATAACACGACCTTGGGTATCTTTCTGCTTTTATACAAGAGTTAAATAAAGTAAGAAATGAATAAACTGGCCGTGAACGCGGCGTTTAATATGTTTGAATGTTCGGTTCCTTCCTCCAAATTATAGCTCCTTAATGAGCAGCTTGTTGCTACGTCAGAGTAACGAGCTCCGCCCACTCGCTGCTCAGCCGGCAGTTCGTTCTCCAGCTCCTTACGCTAAATTCCCAAACTGTCGTCACCACTGAGCAGCTTTTCAGTCGGCAGCTGTGACAGAAGAACAGCTGAACAACCTGGAATCAGCCAGAAATGAACCCAACACCATTCGCCAGACGTGTCTGATCTTCAGAGTCGGACCAAATCAGACTGAGCCATAAAACTGACCCAATATCAGGTTCAGCTCAGTTTGGTCAGTTTGTCCAGATCAGTATTAATGTTGTTTTGTTCCAGCCGGTCTGTAAAGCTTCTTACAGCCCGTTTAGTTTGGCGAATGGTGTTGGGTTCATTTCTGGCTGATTCCAGGTTGATCAGCTGTTCTTCTGTCACAGCTGCCGACTGAAAAGCTGCTCAGCGGTGACGACAGATTGGGAATTTATTGTTGCCTCGTCTTCAGAGTCGGACCAAAACGGCTGTCGGTCAAATGTGATCTTAAAAGTGTCCGTTTTCAGTTTGTGGCGAAGTAAGCTTGGCGTCTCCTACAGCTGTTAAAGGCGTTGCTTAGCATATGATATAGTGTTTGTGAAAAAGCTGATTTTATGGTGAAATAACAGAGCAGTCAGAACGCTTCTCAACCAATCAGCTCTCATGGCCGGAACCAACTGTTATATATTCTGTATTTAAACATAACATATCTATTCTCATATCTATACTCACATATCGCTGCTGTGGGAAGAAAACCTTGTATGTCCATTTTTGACGTTTTTCAGTTTTTTGACAGTGTGAAAGTGCCTACACTATACCAATAAGAGTCCTTGGGCAAGACTCCCAACACTGCCTTCGCCTACTTGTGTAAAAATGATCAAAGTGTAAGTCGCTCTGGATAAGAGCGTCAGCCATAAATCCATCCATCCATCCATCCATCCATCCATTTTCTAAGCCGCTTCTCCGTCAGGGTCGCGGGGGGGTGCTGGAGCCTATCCCAGCAGTCTTCGGGCGGAAGGCAGGATACACCCTGGATGGGTCGCCAGTCCATCGCAGGGCAGACAGACAGACACAGACAGTCACTCACACCTAGGGGCAATTTAGCGTGTCCAATTGGCCTGACTGCATGTCTTTGGACTGTGGGAGGAAACCGGAGAACCCGGAGGAAACCCACGCAGACACGGGGAGAACATGCAAACTCCACACAGAGAGGACCCTGGTCGCCCGGCCGGGGAATCGAACCCAGGCCCTCCTCGCTGTGAGGCGACAGCGCTACCCACCACGCCACCATGCCGCCCGTCAGCCATAAATGTAAATGTAAATGTGAAAGTGATATTTTGTTAAGACTGAAAATGAGAAAAACTGATCCTAAGTCAGCACTTTTGTTGAGTGTACCTGCAGCGGCATACGTAGCAGTTGAGGGACCTGGTGCTCCAGCATGTTATTGAACCGCAGACGGCTGAACAGATGGAAACAGATGCCCGGCCTGCAGCGCCCAGCTCTACAACAGCAACAGAGACTACTTCAAAGAAGGACTCCAAAATTGAGAAGATATCTGGTTCTAAAGGTTCTCTATGGGTTCAGGGGTAACAAACCGTTTGTTTTTTTTAATGTGTGGTTTTTATTTATGTTTTTTTTTCTTGTTTTTCTTGATACACTCCAAGTGTCCCAGACCCAGCTTAAGCCCAGGCCTATGCCCAAAGGTGCTTCTTCATTAACACTGAAATTTAATCCAAGATTAGGCCAAGTCCACATCCAGGATATCAACAACAGAAAGCATTTCGAGGTCTTTCATTAAATATTTTCATTTTTTCGGAAACACTTAATTTTGGGTTATTCTATGATACGCCGACCAGGCATAGCAATACTGTTTCTACACTCATTGTCCATTTTATCAGCTCAACTTACTATATAAAGTGCACTTTGAAGTTCTACAGGACCCCCATGGACCCTCACAGAGCAGGTACTATTTGGGTGGCGGATCATTCTCAGCACTGCAGTAACACTGACGTGGTGGTAGTGTGTTGCGCTGTAGTACCTGCTCTGTGAGGGTCCATGGGGGTCCTGACCACTGAAGAACAGGGTAACAGAGTATCAGAGAAACAGATGGACTACAGTCTGTAACTGTAGAACTACAGAGTGCAGCTATACAGTAAGTGGAGCTGATAAAATGGACAATGAGCGTAGAAACAAGGAGGTGGTCACAATGTTATGCCTGACTGGTGTATATTATTAACAGATAAGAGCAAAATACTGTTGAACATCATGTGAAAGGATACATACCTTCCTTTACGCTGTAATGCACTTGCCTTCGATATCCAAACCATCTTTAGCATGGTCACATGATTCAGGGCATCAAAAGCTTTCTGTCAGGTATCAAATAAAAAACATGAGTGGATCTACTACAAAACGGAGCAAACTGTCCGTAATTAGTGAACAATACTGGTTCAGTACCTCTTTAACTTTGCCAGAGTCAATGACAAAGACAACATCATTGACTGTGATGCTTGTCTCTGCAATGTTTGTCGAAAGAATCTAAAAGAGAAGGAGGAAAAAAGCAGAAATCTTCCAGTTCAGACACTCTGAGGAAAATAACTGGTGGTTCTGTCTTTACAAAACACAAAAAAAATAGCACTCACAATTTTGCGAACCCCATCTGGACTTGGTTTCAAAACTTTCCTCTGATCTGAGGTCTGCATGTTGGAGTGCAGTGTGAACACCTGATACCTGGAGGACCAGGGAAAAAAAAATTGAAGATGAAACTAAAACCCAATGAACAATTGTTAAAAAACCCAATGAATGAATTGTTTTCCGTCACAGCCTAGTAAATAAATAGAGACTGAAGACAAATTTGCACTGCAGCAAATTAGAGTATCATTATGTGGTTGGTTAGTGTAGTGGGCAACACCGGGGTTCAATGCCCCGCCTGGGTAACCACCCTACACTACACAAATAAGAGTCCTTGGGCAAGACTCCTAACACCACCTTCACCTACGCGTGTAAAAAAAATGATCACATTGTAAAATATCACATTAAAAAAAAAAAAAAAAAAAATCACATTTTAAGTCGCTCTCTACCAAATGATGTAAATGTAAACAGCGAAAGCAACGATATTTGACATGCCTGTGCTGATGTTCTGCGAATCTCTTGTCGTCAAAAAGAAGACGGTCTCGCAGTCCAACTATTTCATCATACCCTGGTAAAAATATCAAAACTGCACCTGGAACGGGAAAAAAAAAGCAGTCCATGATTTGATTAGACACTCTTTACTCTATAGCACACGGGGGTATAAATACTCTGGACCACAGACTGAAGGAATGGAGCAGGGGCAGCTTACCATGTTGGCCCACTTTCTTAAATTAAACTACTAGCCTTTCACTGCACAATAGAAAATACAGTATGGCTGCATAAAAGACATACAATGCAATATAAAACAAATATACATTTTCTATTGAGGCCTACAAAAATGAATATACATTGATACACCAAAGCATCATGACCACCTGCTTAGTATGCTGTTGGTCCTCTATATGCCACCAATGTGTCCTCTATACGCCGCAATGTTGTACAGGTAGGAGGCATGTCTCAAACTGATGTCCAAGAATGTCTGGACCCAGGGTTTCAGAGGAGAACGTTGTCTAGAGCATCACACTTCCTTCACTGGCTTGTCCTCTCATCACAGTGAACCCTGATGGCATCACCTTCTCCAGGCCTTTCGTTTGGCGAACAGGTGTCTGTATGGGCACTTTGAACGACCTGTGGCTACACAGCCCCATATGCAGCAGGGTACAGTGCACCGGGTGTCAGGACACATTCCTCCCATAGCCATCGTTGAGATCTAATCGCATTTCTTTTTTTTTTTTTACCCCTACCCCTCGTTTTTGAGTGTCACATTGCCCATTTGAACTGAATTACAAGGGTTAGTGGTTGAAATCTTCCTCTATGAAATGGGAGCTTCAAATTAAACAGCACCACTTCATTAACAGCTACTGGCGCCGCTCTGTAGGCGACCCTGCCCGTCTGCAGTGACCGCAGAGGAGGGGAAAGTTCAGCTCCTCACTGCTGGGCTTTAGTCACATTTAGGCATCAGATGCCTTCAAAGAGGGGAGCAATTATTTATCATCACCCCCCTAATTCTTCAGTGATATGAAGCAGTGGTCAGATATTCACCAGATTCTTGCCCGAATTTTCCTGTTCCACCTTAAATGGTGCAGTTACATTCTGGAGCCTCAGGCGTCAGAACTGCTGGACTACTTAAGGTGGAATGGAAAGCTAGCTAGCTAGCTACTGAGACATTAGCATGCTATTAGTGGTTAATTTTTTTGAACAGAGAAAATTCTCACATTTGTGGGTTTCTTTGGTCTCTTGTTCAGCCACCCTGCCGGTTTTTCTTTGTTTGGAGTGTCTGAAAAACCTCTAGTCCAAGTAACTCTACTTGCCCTACCCCTCTATCTCAACAAAAGTTGGGACACCTACCCCTAGACATGAACGGGCAAAACAGAGGACCAAGGGCTACGTGGTGGCAGGGGGGGTTAAAATGGGATTTGGCCTAAAATTTCTGTGTCTTGTGCCTCAGAAGCTTTTCTATCAGTTAAGACCAGACGGGACAGCTTTCGTTGCCCTTAAGCATCAATAAGCCTTGGGCGACAAAGTCGTCTGTCGGTTTACGATCAGTCCCTCCTTGAGCCTGTTGGTAGGTACTTACAACTGCAGACCGGGAGCACCCCACAAGCCTTGTTCTGGAGATGGTCCGATGCAGTCATTGGGGCAAAACAATCTGGCCCATAGTTGAAGCCCAGCAGAGGAGCGCATTTATTATTGGTTCTGATGCTACATGGCACTGTGTGAGTTAACTTGATCTGTTCTATCACTGCAGCCCTTAACAACGTGTTCCATCACAGAAACTCATTGTGATAGCTATGAAATTATATTTATCATGCAACCCTGTGGTATAATACGAATATATTATCCTATCCGCCTGCTCCACTATTGCCAGTCATGGTCTAAAACAGTGATCTAAAGCTGTTTTGCATCCTTGTCTTCTCCACTATTTTTAAATTCATCCCTCTCTCACCTTCATCAGAGCTTTGGCAGATGTTGTAGAGAAGATGCATGATGAGATCCAGGTCCACCTTCTCATCATCAAAGCTGTGGTGGTAAGCCTTCAGGAGCTCCTGGTCCTCAGCACTCAGCTCAGCACTAGACGACTGCACCAGCGACGACTCGTCCAGCTGGCCTGCCTCCAGAGAGGAGCTGCAGGGACACGGGAGAAACAGGATATACCACTTTTTTTAGTTTAGCACTTAAGCGCTGTGATGAGTCATCACTTTAAATAAATAAACAGTCAAGAGATCAATGGATCAGAGACCTGTTGGTTGCAGCCCTAATATTTTACACGCAACAAAGTATCTACATTATATTAATTAAGCTCTAGATACACTATATTGCCAAAAGTATTTGCTCGTCTGCCTTCATGCGCATATCAAATTGAGCGACATCCCATTCTTAATCCATAGGGTTTAATATGATGTCGGCCCACCCTTTGCAGCTATAACAGCTTCAGCTCTTCTGGGAAGGCTTTCCACAATGGTTAGGAGTGTTTATGGGAATTTTTGATCGTTCTCCCAGAAGGGCATTTGTGAGGACAGACACTGATGTTGGACGAGAAGGCCTGGCTCACAGTCTCCACTCTAATACATCCCAAAGGTGTTCTATGGGGTTGAGGTCAGGACTCTGTGCAGGCCAGTCAAGTTCTTCCACACCAAACTGGCTCATCCGTGTCTTTATGGACCTGCTTTGTGCACTGGTGTGCAGTCATGTTGGAACAGGAAGGGGCCGTCCCCAAACTGTTCCCATAAAAGTTGGGAGCGTGAAATTGTCCAAAATCTCTTGGTGCTGAAGCTTTAAGAGCTCCTTTCACTGGAACTAAGGGGCCGAGCCCAACTCCTGAAAAACAACCCCACACCATGATCCCCCCTCCACCAAACTTTACACTTAGCACAATGCAGTCAGACAAGTACCGTTTTCCTGGCAACCGTCCATCAGATTTCTAGACAGAGAAGCGTGATTGGTCACTCCAGAGAACACGTCTCCACTGCTCTAGAGTCCAGTGGCGGCGCTTTACACCACTGCATTCGATGCTTTGCATTGTGCTTGGTGATGTAAGGCTTGGATGCAGCTGCTCGGCCATGGAAACCCATTCCATGAAGCGCTCTACGCTGTTCTTGAGCTGATCTGAAGGCCACATGAAGTTTGGAGGTCTGTAGTGATTGACTCTGCAGAAAGTTGGTGACCTCTGTGCACTATGCCCCTCAGCATCCGCTGACCCGCTCTGTCATTTTATGTGACCGACCACTTCGGTTCCACTTTGTTATAATCCCACACAGGTGGCGTCCGATCACGGTACCACGCTGGAATTCACTGAGCTCCTGAGAGCGACCCATTCTTTCACTAATGTCTGTAGAAGCAGTCTGCAGGCCTAGGGGCTCGGCTTTATACACCTGTGGCCATGGAAGTGATTGGAACACCTGAATTCAATGATTTGGATGGGTGAGTGAAAACTTTTGGAAATATAGTGTATGTGGATTAATTACACTGCCACTTATGTGCTCACATATGAGACTCCAGAAGATCCATTGCCTCGGTCTGGTTAAAGTGTCTGGCCCAGTCAAGTGCTGTCCTGAAAAACGGGAGAGAATAACTCTTTACTTACAGACGGGGGTGGATAATATGTTTAAACCAACAAACAAAATTCACAATAATTTCACAACACGTATCACAATGTTTTGACACACTGACACACACACTGACACACACACACACAATCATATTCTGCTCTCTTTAGGTGCTCACGAGACCCACAATACGCTTAGAAAAACAATTTGTGCATTATAATAAAAATGACCATGATACCGATGGAATATCTTCATACTGTCAACCCTACTTACAGCAAGCAACAAACCATTTGCAAACTGAAAATGCAGCGTTTCCAATGCAGTGCAAGCAATTTGTGTAAATTATCACCATTTTACCTACACCTGGCAGCATACAGGGTATTTCTTCATGTTGTATATTAAGGAATCTTAATTAAAAAATAAATCAATAAATATTTCTATTTTAATAAAAACACATCTTCCAGTAAGATTCAGCATACACTGAAACACTAATGCTCATGGATGACTAATAAAAGCTCCCAGAGGTCTCACTGACCGCGGTCACCACTACTACTCAACAAAAACAGTGTTTTCCCACAAATAACGCCGACTACTTTAGAATTCCTCTTCATCGCGAGTGTTAAATGAAAAGGACGCACTACAGTGAAAGACTGTGGTTAAAAAAAAATAAAAATACACACGCTCTTCTGTCCATAAAAAACGACCTGCTGTGAAAGGATGTCATGCTGACTCAACATTAAACTAACATTTCCAACGTTTCTAATGACGTTTTCTCTGTGTAGCAGTGCATTAGTGTGAGTCACTCACAAGACAGCCAATAAACTAAAACCAGAGCTGGAGTTTTAGATCACGTAACAGGTCAAAGAAAGCCATATGATGGTGCCCAGACTCATGAGGTTGTTGTGTCCTCACCAGCCATTGGACGCTTTGATGTACACGCTGGCTCCGATGCTGAGGAGCTGCTCCATCTGGCTGATGAAGCCTCTTCCTGCAGCCACCATCAGAGGAGTGGCACTTGTCTCACTGTGCCTGTAGTCAACTGAGACAAGCAGATAAGGGAGACGCTATGAGAGTGCATTAAAATGTTTCTAATAATGTGGTGCTATTATAAAGGCTGTCAAACTGACCACGTTAACATCCTAATGCATTTTCTAAGGCCCAATCCCGTTTCTTCTTTTTACCCCTGCCAATTGTGTCACTGAGTTACAAGGGGAAGTGGTTGAAATCTTGCCCTATGAAATGGGACCCTTTCATTAACAGCAACTACTGCTGCTCTGTGTGAGGAGATATGAAGTCACCGGGTAAGTTGTGACTGAATGGATGTAATGCAGACTGGAGATAGGACGACTCTGGACAGTTACTAGGTAAGTATAAGTAGTTTTAGGCAGCAGGGCCATAAGACTACACTCTTAGCTTAGCTCTACTCCCTTTTCCTCAGCTTCCTCGCAATCTGAGGTGACCATCCTCAAGCTAGCCCCCTACTGACACACTAGACATGAACATACAAAACAGAGGGCTAAGGGCTCAGTGGTAGGGGCAAGGGGTGAAATGGGATTGGGCCTTAGTTTGACACTAAGTTGTCAAGCAACCAAGGGCCGCTGGATGAGGAGACCATTCAGCTGCTATGAACTTTTGAACTTTTGAACTTTTGCAACAATGAACATACGATAACACGGCAGTTTAATGCAAAAAAAATCCTTTTTAAGTACTTTTTGGTCACCGAATCACCACTGCAAGTCTTATTTAGCACCAATCCAGTGGCGCGTCTCTTCTCACGCTGGGGCTGAATCTCGGCTCCCTGCTACCTACATAGTACACTATATAGGAATTTAAATACTGGGTCCTGCAGTCCAACAGTGCAAAATAAAGCTAAGAAAGTCATCTGGGACTCCGACACATGCACACTCGATAAATGATGCACTATCTGGCTGTATAGTCGAGAACTTTTAGGGAGTACGGAGACATTTGGGACTCAGCCTGGCTTCGACGCTACTTCTATCGGAAACAAACTTTGGAAGCATGCAATCCATTCAAGCACCATTTTTAGACTTTCATACAGCTGTTTTGCAGTTAATTAGATCAGCAATAGTTTAATTCAAGCCTGTGATATTAATGATGGAGTTGTTTAGCCTGTTGGCCATCTTTTAGCGTTAGCTACGTGATCAGACGTTCTAGTTAAGAAAAAAAGATTCACTCAGTTTACTCAAAAAAACAGGTCCTTACTTCATCAGTATACTTGGTGGTCATATGAGCAGCACGACAGTCAAAGATTACTCCTCTTTTTAGTTTTATTTTCTCCCCAAGTTAGTCGTCTCCAATTCCGCCCACTAGTTAGGACTCCCCCAATCACACAACACGACCAACGCTAGGAGGGCGAAGACTAACACAGGCTTCCTCCGAGACCTGAGAAGCACTGCTGCATCTTTTCAAACTGCCGCTCACGCAACGTCACTGGACAGCTGAAGGCGCTCGGAGGACATCGCCAACCGCCAGGTCTCAGGTCTGTTACGTCAGCTAACAGACGCCTGCATAGACTAGAATAGTGTTGGGTGATGGGGGAGAAGGGGGGGCCAACCTACCCACCCAGAGAGAGCGAGGCCAACTGTGCTCTCTTGGACTCCCGGCCACAGACGGCTGTAGCATCACCAGGGACTGAACATGCGATCTCCTAATGACGGGGTCAACGCTTAGACGGCTGCGCCACTCGGGAGCCTATGTTGGGTGTGCCTTCGAACACGGCTCAGCCAATCAGATTTTAAGACCAGAATTACACGTTTTGTAAAGCTGATCGTAGAACGAGTGGAAGTTCCTTACCACTGATGTTCTCATTCAGAATGAGGTTAAAAAGCTGGATGAAGGCATCAGCGTCCTGCTCCAGGAAGATGTCCGAGATGCAAGTGTCCATTTCCTTCAGCAGCCATGGCTCCAATGAGGCCACGTCCTTCTCATTCTATTTACAAAGAACTTGTGTTTGTGAGCGATTTAAATCATGTCAAATTACCGAGTAACTAATGGTTTTAAGTACATGGCAAGGTACATCACAGTGTTAACAGTACTAGCATTCTGCCCATATTGTGCAGCCCTAATCTGGACCTACCCTAATCAATTACAGCGTTTTCTACTTAAGCTCTCAGTAAATATATAATTAAAAGACACTGTTTAATCACACTGACCTGCCAGTTTATCAGCTTTATCTACATTCACTGGCCATTTTATCAGAAACACATAACACAAGTGCACTTTATAGGCTTACAATTACAGACTGTAGCCTCACCTTTCATCAGCCCCCTCTACCTCACCCATCAACATTAAAGGACCACCATAGCATCAGTGCTGTAACGATTATTATTTGGGTTGGGGACTCTCTCATAGCAGTGACACTAGCCATGTTTACATGCAGCCTGATCATCTGTTAATAATCCGACTAATGGCTCGATCAGAATTGAATACGTCCACGTAAACACACCAATCCGAACAGTCTAGTCCAATCGAGGCTACTTGAAATACAATTTCTATCCAACTGAACGAGGTGTGTTATACTGCAAATGATCTGTTGCACAGAAGAATAATATCCGTGTAAACGCCTGTATCCGATTACATTCCCTATCGGAAAGTTTAAGTCCGTTCTGCATGTGCGTCGCGTCACAGTGAGAGTTTATATGGTTCAACATGGTGGAGCAGAAACTGGTCTGCAGAGGAGACGAAGTTCATGCTCTGATCTTTAAAAGACGGCGGTGAGACGGACGTCCAGCTCATGCGTCTCAGATCACGACGTCTTCCTCTCGGCCTTCTTTAATAAGGACGTGTGAAGGACGTTTTCCTGAGTCTGACGTCATTTTAAAGCAGTTAGAAACACAACCACTGCTCACTGCTGCTCATCTCACTCTGACTGGGCCCACGTGATGCTTGTTGTCATGGTAACGTCTACACTAAGCAGTTCTCTACACATGCATGCGATTTTGGATCGGATTTCGTGTAGTGTACATGTAAACAAAGATTTTCTATCAGATTGTTGAGCAGAGTGAGCACAAACACCTCAGTCTTAAATTACAATCGGAATGTATTCAATCGGATTGGCAAAAACCTTTGCATGTAAACACATGGTAGTGGTACCATGTCAGTTCCCTTGTACCAATTATTTGGGTGGTGGACCATTTTCTCACAGCAGTGATACTGACACGGTACTGGTAGTTAGACACACCTACCTTGTCGGTTCCATTACAGGAATACAATTAGACATTAACTTCATCGTTTTCTATGCCCAGTTTGTGCTAGTCATCCTCTAGCCTAGCCCTGAATGATACAGCACTGCAGTTAAACTGCTATAAACTTGCATTGATGATCACAAAAGACTCAAGCTAGCTGCAGAACTACCAGGTGGCTGAAGACGCTCTCCCCTCCATCATCCAGCAGGTCGTTCTCCTGTAGGATGCAGGTAGGCAGCTTATCCCTCTGAGACTCAGGCCGAGAAACTCCCTCCTTTACCTCGCACCACTCAGTAAGAGACGTCTGCTGCCTCTCCTCTGAGACACACACACACACACACACACACACACACACACAAAATCAGATATACTGCTTATGAAGGAGAGCGAAGCTGCATGATGCTAACGCATGTATTCAATTCTCTTACTGGCCTCTCTTACAGTATTAGGTTACGTTCACATTTCCAGGCTGAAGTGGCCCAAATCAGATTTTTCACCCTGATGTGACTCAGATCTGGTGTTTTCAGGGCTGTGTGGACGCAAATCTGATCTTTTCAAATCCGACCTGAGCCACTTTCATATGTGGTCCTAGATCACCCCTGCCCCCCCCCGATACGACGTGTACTGTGAAAATGTCTTTGCGAGATTATGTTTATGCTATTTCTCCCCAACTTGCAATCAGTCTAGATTTGAAGGTACTGACAGTCCAATACAAGGAAAGCAGACAAGTTTCGATAAGCACAGGACTGAGAAACCTCGCTCACCTTTTTGCATCTCCTTCTTATATTTCATCATGTCTTTGCTCATGTAGCCTGTGGTCCGCAAGATGTCCTCCAGAAAGAGCTGTTTGACTTCAAACGGCCGTCCTTTGACTTGAACATAAGGCATAAATTAAACTTGCTTCCTGATTCCTCGTAAACCAGATGTGTTACACGTTTGTTTATCACTGCTCTTCTTTGTACTCACTGTAAATGACAGGGCATTTGCCAAAGTATCTGATGAAAAGGTCCACATCTAAGGCAGCGCTGGACAGGATGAGCTTCAGAGAGGGCATTTTTTGCAGCAAGTCCCGCATCTTGGTGAGGAGAAAATCCGTCAGGCCGTCCCGCTCGTGGACTTCGTCCTGCAAGGAGCAAAGCCAAGGAAACAGCTGGTCAGAAAAAGGAGCAGTGTCAGCGAAGGTAATACAGGGCCTTGTGCAATCACCTCTTTCAGAATGTACTGCATAGTGAAAATCATAGTGATCATTCAGAATCAGCTTAAAGGCTTTTTAAACTAGAAATGCAGTATAATAAATTACCTGTATCTAATTTTAACACAGTACTTTTAAAACATTTTAAATTTAATGATTCAGTAACTGCATGAAATTAATGTACTTTTTTTTTTTTTTTGGTATAAAAGCTCCCCTCAGGCGTAACATCATGACCACCTCCTTGTTTCTGCGCTCACTGTCCACTTTATCAGCTCCACTTACTGTATAGCTGCACTCTGTAGTTCTACAGTTACAGACTGTAGTCCATCTGTTTCTCTGATACTCTGTTACCCTGTTCTTCAGTGGTCAGGACCCCCATGGACCCTCACAGAGCAGGTAATATTTGGGTGATGGATCATTCTCAGCACCGGTGGTGTAGTAGTGTGTGTTGTGCTGGTCTGAGTGGATCAGACACAGCAGTGCTGCTGGAGTTTTTAAACACCTCAGTGTCACTGCTGGACTGAAAAATACCCAGCCAACAGCGTCCTGTGACCAACGATGAAGGACTAGAGGATGACCGACACAAACTGTGGTCCACTGAGGTTAATAAAACACGTACTTACCACAATGACGTGCGTGACAGCGGAGAGGGTGGCATCTCCAGCCATCAGGGTTCTGAGCAGCACTCCACTTGTGCAGAACGTAAGCAAGGTTTTGGGAGAAACCCTACAAAACAAATCAGATTAGGACTGTGTAAAAGTCTTTACCCATTACATTATGAGATTCAAACCGGCTCGGACCTTCTCCCACACGTTCGCCCGGGCACAGTTTTACTCATGATTAACGTTCTCTAAATAACAAGCTTTCTGTACTTATTTAACATGTCAGCCAAGGTGCGGACTAATCATGTAATCAGCCTGGAGTTATTTGATGAAGCTCAGGAACATATACGGTGTCTGTAAGATAATCCTAAATCTTTTCTGAATGTTTATTGAGGAGTAGGGGGCAAGCGACAAACAGCGACAAACACAAATTTCAGTGTTTTCTCAATTAAATAATTCCACTAACCATTGCATTACCAGTGTATTAAGTTTATTACGATTTCAATGTGGTACTTTTCTTCATAATAAGCATAAAAGCAAATTATATGCTGATGTCTTGGTTACTAGCTGTCTAAATTTCTCGTTTCACCTTAACTCTGGTGCCTCAGGCGAAAAACCTCAAGTCTGGTGCCTCAGGCGAAAAACCTCAAGTCTGGTGCCTCAGGCGAAAAACCTCAAGCCTGGTGCCTCGGGGGAAAATTCTAATGAGAACGAGAAGCTGGAGAATCTCTGACTTCAGCTTCATATCACTGAAGAATTAGTGGGGGGTGATAATAAATAACTGCCCCCCTCTTTGAAGGCATCTGATCTCTAAATGTAACTAAAGCCCAGCAGTGAGGAGCTGAACTTTACCCTCCTCTGCTGTCCCTGCAGAGGGTCCGGGTCACCTAGAGAGCGGAGCTAGTAGCTGTTAATGAAGTGATGCTCTTTAATTTGATGGTTGTCCCATTTCATATGGGAAGATCTCAACCACTACCCCTTGTGACTTAGTTCCAAGAGGCAAGGTGACACTTGAAAACAAGGGGTAGAGGTAAAAATAAGAAATGGGACTGGGCCAAAAGCAAGCATGTACAAAGCGTGGGATGATGAGCAGTAGTCAAAATGCTCATGGCAAAATCTGTAAGGGCAGTCTTTAAAGGGGAGGTGAAGATTAGTTCCATGCCTATGGCACAAATAAGTCAGAGAAAGCAACGTACATGCAGTACTATATGCATTAAGTGCAGCGCTTTATCTGAATAACAGATGTCTTTCAGTAATCCCTTAGCTGTATTACACTAAAGAGACTAAAGAGATATATGGTGCTGACCTGGTGCTTCCACCAACCCGAGGAATCCACTGCAACAGCAGTTACTGACAGCATAAATTACTAATATTTACTAAACTCCAGCAGAATATGACGCTTAAACATGTAAGCGAGTGAGCAGGAGACACAGTTGGCTCCATTTTTGCTGACGCACATGTACCACAGAGTTGTCTATACATGGTTCAGTGCTGCTTTTAACTAGTTTGCATGATAAAAATAGTTTTCATTTGCCTCAGTTGGTCCTTATGATTAAACATGGCTTTATTTGCATGGCATTGCGTCCATCCCCTGGGCCCTGATGTCGGCTGCAAGAGTCGGCCCGAAGGGGGAGCCCGAGCTGCCGAGCAGAAAAGGAACAGGAAGGGAGTTGAGCAGCCTTTAGTTTGAAGCCACTGAAAAGTGGCCAGCGTAGGTTTTGGGCTGTTTTTGGTTGATTGGTGTGCAATAAAAGTGAAATGCCTGCTGCAAACCTGAACCCTGCCTCCAGCGTCCTTCCCGAGCCCGGGGGAGTGCACGACGTGCTCAACTCTGCTTTTCCCAAAATAAAATACTTAAAAAGGGGAATTTTACACAGATCAGGATTTACAGTCTAGTTAGGTCAGGCAGAGTTAGTATCGATTTCAGCAGATCCTTAAAAACTGCTAACAATATCAGAAAGGAAGAAGTGCATCTCTAGTACTCTCTCAGAAAAAAAGGTCAGAAACGGTCACTGGGGTGGTTCCCTCAAGGGTCCATCTCAGTACCTCTAGTCAGGGAACATAACTGAACCATAATCCACTGAGATGTACTGACTCCACACACCCCGCCTCGCCTCGCCTCGCCTCCAGGCTTTTATTCTACTGCTCTGTTTCAAAACATTCGGTTATGAAAAGGAACAAATACCAACTTTTCACCTGGAGAACCTGATTTAAAGTGCACAACTGGACTTTAAACCCACTGCTGTACCTTTGAGGGAACATTTACATTGTTTGCATCTTGATGAACGTAAAACGTACCAGCACAGAACCTTCATTTCTAACAGCGTAGGAGTGTAAATATTTGATGGCACTAAGATTTGTTTCGATTATTAGAATCCAGTAGAAAATGATTTAATGCATCATGAAACTGCAGATTTCACCACAGATTCTACCTGCTCTCCAGGCGGATCTGGTAGCCAATAGTCTGGCCAACGCTTTCTCCTCTCTCTGTAGCCACACGCTCCGCCACAGCAATAGCAGCCAACCTTCTGGGCTGTGTGCAGAAAATTCGGCACGGTATGCCTTTCTTGCAGCAGTCGTCCAGCAAGAACTGTGGGATCTAGAAAACAGAAGCGAGACAGATTAAGTTTGGCTGTACAGTATCTTATAAAACTCTGATCATATGATCTAAAGATATAACAAAAACTAAGCCACACCCATATTTCAACAGGAGGCTATTTTCTGATAAAATGAAAAATGTGGCTGACAATGACAACTACTGATAGATTATACTATTATTAATGCTGTTCACACTATTCAAACTTTAAAACCTAAAAATATTTTGTTTTTTTATTTATTGATGTGTTTTTTAAAGCAAAACTGTTTTCTGACTGAAGCAATAAAACTGTATCCCATGTGTCAAGCACAAGGCCCACGAGGCAAAGTCAGGCCCATGACAGAGTGCCATCAGGCCTATTTTAATTTTCTATTCTTAGTAGCCAGTTTCACCCTGACATCCACTAAAGTCCCCAGTATGCACCGCAACATAGTGTGGGTTCTTCCCCTCTTTCCCCAACAACAATCTGTGGGCCAGCGGTTACACAAAAAGATGAGATGTCTGGAGTCTAGTTCAAGCAAATAGGATAGATTTAAAAGAACCACCTAAAACTATTTTTATATAGCTATTTTTAAGTATTTTTAAGTATTAAATGCCCATTTTGCTGTTGTAGTTTTGGCAGATTTTGAATAAACAATGGCCCATGGCAAAATGTTAAGTAAAAATTAAATAAACGCACAGCTGGCCCACAGATGTGCCGAGATTTTTGAATACGGCCCTTTCAGTGGGTGAGTGACACCCCTGCCGAAGAGGAATGAGCAGTGTGTTAATCGTTACAGGTTAGATTAGGCTAAAAACAATAAGGGAGCTTGATGAAGAAGCAACGCAGTGCACTTTAAGCCTCACCTGGGTGGTTTTGCCTGAGCCCGTCTCGCCCACTACCAGCACCACCTGGTTTTCCTTGATGGTTGCCACTACCTCCTCATGGCGCTCAAAGACAGGCAGAGCCTGACAAAAGCATTCCAGTTCGGATGGTTCTCTCTTCTGAGGCACTTGAGGAATACCATTATTCAGCCTGCCGCTGGTTCTGTTCTTGTCTCGCATGCTATCTGAAGGGGAATAACAAAAATGGCTGGATATGTTTTACTTGGGTAGGCAATTTAATTCATTATTAGTGAGATCTGTGATTTTAATCCAGTATGAATCTGCAGTGTGTGTAGTTTTACAGTCTGACTGTAATAATTGTGGAGTGATTTTAATCCAGTATGAATCTGCAGTGTGTAGTTTTACAGTCTGACTGTAATAATTGTGGAGTGATTTTAATCCAGTATGAATCTGCAGTGTGTAGTTTTACAGTCTGACTGTAATAACTGTGGAGTGATTTTAATCCAGTATGAATCTGCAGTGTGTGTAGTTTTACAGTCTGATGGTAATAATTGTGGAGTGATTTTAATCCAGTATGAATCTGCAGTGTGTGTAGTTTTACAGTCTGATGGTAATAATTGTGGAGTGATTTTAATCCAGTATGAATCTGCAGCGTGTAGTTTTACAGTCTGACGGTAATAATTGTGGAGTGATTTTAATCCAGTATGAATCTGCAGTGTGTGTAGTTTTACAGTCTGACGGTAATAATTGTGGAGTGATTTTAATCCAGTATGAATCTGCAGTGTGTGTAGTTTTACAGTCTGATGGTAATAATTGTGGAGTGATTTTAATCCAGTATGAATCTGCAGCGTGTAGTTTTACAGTCTGACGGTAATAATTGTGGAGTGATTTTAATCCAGTATGAATCTGCAGTGTGTGTAGTTTTACAGTCTGACGGTAATAATTGTGGAGTGATTTTAATCCAGTATGAATCTGCAGTGTGTGTTGTTTTACAGTCTGACGGTAATAATTGTGGAGTGATTTTAATCCAGTATGAATCTGCAGTGTGTAGTTTTACAGTCTGACGGTAATAATTGTGGAGTGATTTTAATCCAGTATGAATCTGCAGTGTGTAGTTTTACAGTCTGAATGTAATAATTGTGGAATGATTTTAATCCAGTATGAATCTGCAGTGTGTGTTGTTTTACAGTCTGACGGTAATAATTGTGGAGTGATTTTAATCCAGTATGAATCTGCAGTGTGTAGTTTTACAGTCTGACGGTAATAATTGTGGAGTGATTTTAATCCAGTATGAATCTGCAGTGTGTGTAGTTTTACAGTCTGACTGTAATAATTGTGGAGTGATTTTAATCCAGTATGAATCTGCAGTGTGTAGTTTTACAGTCTGACTGTAATAATTGTGGAGTGATTTTAATCCAGTATGAATCTGCAGTGTGTGTAGTTTTACAGTCTGACGGTAATAATTGTGGAGTGATTTTAACCCGGTATGAATCTGCAGTGTGTGTTGTTTTACAGTCTGACTGTAATAATTGTGGAGTGATTTTAATCCAGTATGAATCTGCAGCGCGTGTAGTTTTACAGTCTGACTGTAATAACTGGAGCGATTTTAATCCAGTATGAATCTGCAGCGCGTGTAGTGTTTTACACTGGAATGGTCTCCTCTAAATGGATGCTCCCTCAGTAACAGTAGTTTTATTACGGTTGTGTGGTGTCTTGTTATTGTCATTGAATGTTTTCTGTGATGAAATCCTGGTACAGGTATTAATTTCAATCCAGGCTATGTCTGGGAATTCTGAGGGAATTACACAGATGCTTTATTTTGTACAAATCAGGCAGTGAAGTCCCTGACAAATGAGAAATGCCCTGGTAAAAGCAATCCAGCTCAAAAAGGCATTACTCTGGACAAAAGCTCGACACAGACCGATCAATACCACACTACAGAGCTGAAATAACGCACTATCCCCTCATACCAGACCCCAAAAAAACAAAACAAGAGGAAAAAGGTGCTCACCGCCAGCTTCTAATGAAACAGACAATCCCCTCTGAGTGTGTGGAAGCAGTTCAGCGAGTTCTTTACTGGTGAATGGAAACCTCTGCTGCAGGCTTTGCACCACATGCTTGGAGCGAGCAGCGAAGTTAAACGTCATAATGGACTGAGCCGCCTCGGAGCCATCCTTCTTCCGTATAGTGAGAACCCGCTTTGATCCTTTACTGTAATGACATAGTACGTGTGCATAATTCATATTCTTTTGTATGAGAGTGACAAAAATAGAACATCAGTCATGAAACAACACAAATGGACACAAATGAATAAAATAAGAACGAATGGCATTCAGTTACTCGCTACCACACAGCTTAGGCACTTACTATACACTGGTTGTTGTTGCAAACAAGCTTTCTATAACTGGTCCAAATCTGTCTTCCATGTACAGGGAGATTCACTCGAAAGAGGCCCTGAACATTCTGTTGTAACTCCCGTTAAGATGAAGCAATCTGAACCTAAATAAATAAATAAGTGACTGAGCTCCATCCAACACAGAACTGCTTATCCAGCGTCTTTACCTGGCCTCACGAATGCTCTAGTGGCTGAATGCAAACAAATCCTCACAGCAATGATCCAACATCTAGTGTAAAGCATTCCCTGAAAGGCAGAATCAGCAGCGAACTCCCTATTCATACCCTTCACTCCAGAAGAATCGCTGGACATACACGATCAGTTCTCTAGACAGAGTTTAAGACTAGTCTCGGACTACACAGCATAACAATGGAATGCAGAACTGTTCACAGTGACGGTGATAGGAACCAGACGTCCACCTCTAAAAGCTTCCTCACAGAACATGGAAAAGTATGTGTGGTCGACTGCATTACGCACGATGCTGGAAGTGATCTCCGTTTTCTGCCAGACGCATGAAGGGGCCGTGGCAACGGCTGTCCGGCGCCTACCTCACCGCTCCAACTCGGGGGCATCGTGGCTTGTTCGAAGCTCCATATACTGAGGAGCTCATTGCACGTTGTTCCGCTCCGACTGCTTCGCCCTAGTGAGAGTTATTACAGAATAACCGGGGCCTCTTTCGAGTGAATCGCCATGTAGTTGTTCAGTGCTCTACAAGCACTGATAGTACTCATCTGACATGATCTAGCACTATTAATGAAAACAGAGCAAAAAAAAAAGTTGTTTTTTTTTACACCTACCCTCTGCTTTTTGAAATGTAGCCCAAGGACTGAGCAAGGCGGTGTATAAAAGCTCTCTCTGTGCTGGTTAGTGAAGAAGGAAACTCCATTTCTGTTAGAAAGAAAGCTGAGTGATGACTGGTGTAATCAGCAGGCAACTGGAAGAGCGCAAAAGTCAGGTTCGGTTTAAAGGTGTAGCTATTTGGGTATGCAGTACCCCCCAAAAATGAATTAATTAAATAAATAAATTATTATTAATAATAATAATAATAAATAATGTCGCTGACATGCTTGGTCCTTTTCCAAGTGACTTCTGTGGAAACCACAATCATTAATCAAAGCTTGGCATCCAGGTGCATCTTACCAGAGCAAAGTTGGCAGGGAGGGGAAATTTACATACACATTTGGAGACACGAGGTTGAGCTCTGACAGCAGCGATATACTATTCCTTATATATATTATAATTAGAGTAAGATTTTATGCGTTAAAATTTACTGTTAAATTCCATCGGGCCTAAAAACGTGTGCATGGTTCTGGCCTTACTTCTGTAGCGCACACTTATACGCACCTTTCTGTTCGCTGTACTGGAACCTCTGGAGAGCCAAGTTCACTGCAATTTTAACCTCTTCATCAATCCTGATGTCTTTCAGTCCTCTTGCTTTCAGTGAACTCAACGGCTTAGAGGTCATGCTGGCTTTCTGGGAGCCAGTGTTCGGTCGGGACATGTTGCCTTCTAAGGGAGAAGGAGAAGAGAAAGAAGTTTCACAGCTACAATTTAAACCACAGCAGCTTTCTAATTAAAAGAAAGAGGCTCTGTTATGCCAGATGGCTGCAGCTTGATGCCACAAGACACCGAATGGCAAAAAGGCGTGACTGAGCTCCATCCAATGCATTCAGGAAGAAATGAGCCAGAACTGATTATCCAGCATCTGTACCTGGCCTCACTATTGCGCTTGTGGCTGAATGCAAACACATCCTCACAGCAAATGTTCCAACATCTCGTGTAAAGCCTTCCCTGAACAGCAGAGTCAGCAGAGAACTCCCTATTCATACCCTTCACTGCAGAAGAACCGCTGGACAACACATGATCAGCTCCCTAGACAGAGTTTAAGACTAGTCTTGCACTACACAGCATAACAAAGGGGAACTCCACCACTTTTCCAAAATTTCGACATGATTAAATGGTTAAGACGATAACATGGTCATTCAGAGTGGCTTGGTGTGAAATGCCCTGCTCTAGAGAAACCACAGAGTCAGAACTGTCCACAGTGGTGGTGATAGGAACCAGACGTCCACCTCTAAAACCTCCCTCAGGTTTAATTTATAATTACACCACTCACAAAAAGTCGGGGATATTTGGCTTTCGGGTGAAATTTCAGGACGAACCTAAAACGCACTCTAACCTTTTCAGGTGAGCTTAATGTGACCTCTAAACTTCTGAATGCGCATGTCCAGCTGTTCAGTGTTTCAGTAGTTTCTGCACAACTTGCTGTTCTCTAACAAGGAGCTTAATGAGGGTGGTGGTGGTGGTGGTGTTACAGTGTGGTGTCCAGTCAGTACAGAACTGCCCTACACTTTGTGAGCGGTACAGTGACCCAGTGGCCCAAACTACTGAATAACATCACTAATCCAGTCACTGCGCCTCTGCACGAACAACACAGGCCTCATTTCATCTCCATGGACGACGACGCTCCAGCTCATCGAGGTCGCATCCTTAGGGAACGGCTGCTGGAGACCGGGGCACCTCAAATGGAGCGGCCTGCACTTTCTCCAGACCTCAATCCCATAGAAAACCTATGGGATCAGCCGAGTCGCCGTGTAGAGGCTCGTAACTCTGTACCCCAGAACCTCGGTGACCCGAGGGCCGCCCTTCAAGAAGAGCGGGACGCCGCGCCTCAGCAGACGACGAGTCGACCGGTGAACAGATGAGACGTCGCTGTGAAGCTGTAGTTGATGCTCGAGGGCGATTGGTGAGTTATTGAGACACTGAGACTGTTTGTTGGGGTGAGTTAAACCCACCACTGCTGTCGGCTTTTGTTTCAGTTGCTGTTTGAGACGAGGAAAGAAAACACCACCGTGCTTCTACCTGAACGCCCTGCTTCCACGATATAACATCACTGCAGCGTGATCTTCTCACCTTTTCCATAAACTTCACCTGAAAGCCAAATATCCTGAACTTTTTGAGAGGGGGGGGTATTTTATTTACTATTCATTAAGGCAGATCTGCCTCTCCATACCTCCAGCCCTGTGCAGGTAGCCTGTAAGTGAGAGCTGGAGCTGAAGTCAGGTGATGAAGCTCCTCCTGACCAAACCGAAAGTCTGACGAGAGAAGGAAACGAAACTTAAACAAAGCCGAGATAAGCAGAAAACGGCCTCGGCATCCTTCACAGCGCATTGTGTAACATCCAGTAACCTAAATCTTCTCATAGAGTAACGATACAAACAACACCCAACCCAACCGTCACGACACGCCGGCTCGGTTCAGCCCAGTCCAGTCCCTCCACCTGACAGCAGACCAGCCAGCCAAACGCCAGCTCGCTTACCTCAGAAGACTTTTAGCGAAACACGAGAGAAAGTAAATTGATTTTTTGTCACGGTATTTACCTAAAAATAGCTGGTAAGCTGATGTTTCAGACTGCGCAAACCAGTCTGGGTTAGCTACGTTAGGTTAGCGCGAAGCTGGCGTCGAACTTCCCCGTTCCACCTTAAATGGCGCGGCTGTTATTACTACAACCCCCCCCCAGAGGCGCCAGAATGTAGTAGCCATTTAAGGTGGACCGGCAAAATTCGAAAAACACTTCGAAGCAACTTCTGTAGCTAAAGCTAGCGACGTTACTGAGCCAACTAACAGCGACCTGGTCAGGGAGTTCGGCAGCAGAAACGAGTTTTACAGTTTCACAAGAAAACGTGAAAAAACTTCACGCCCCCCTTTTAATTCTAGCTGCCGCTAGCCCGCTGGCTAACGCTAACTCGCCGTTCATACACAATGCTGCCAAGCTAGCGAAGCTCGTAGCGTAGCTTTTATTTTGTCCGTTAGTTGTAAAGATAAAGCAGCACCTCCTGCAGAGTCGGGGGCATTTCGGGCACTATAAACGCATCGGACTTGGACAGAGACTGGTTTACTTACTGTCTGTTGTCTGCGCTGTGTGCACACAGGGAACTTTTAACCGGCTTTGCGCCGCCTGCGCTGCTCTTTACAGGCTGAATGAGTGGCTGCGTCCCAAACCGCGCACCGCTGTGAGTGCACTTGTGTGTAATGGAACACCTGTGTTGAAAATGAGTACGGAGCCAGTGGTGGACAGTAACTGAGTAACTGAGTAAATGTAATTCATTACTGTACTTAAGTATTGTTTGGTGTATCTGTACTTTACTTAAGTATTTCCATTCTGGGCGAACGAAAGAAGCGCAAAGCCAGAGCACCAATCAGGGCCCAGCGGGCACTTTGTTGTGGCCACGCTTTACTACGCCGTGGCCACAACTTAATCATCTCATTCCCACGCCTTACTAAGTAGCGGCCATGCATTATTTTTTATTTATACAGAATGTCACCAGCAGGGCTCTGTAGGATTCAGGGCCACGACTTAGTTATCTCATTCCCACGTCTTGCGAAGTTGTGGCCAGGCATTGGGATCTCATTCCCACGCCATACTAAGCTGTGGCCAGGCCCTGGGATATCGTTTACAAGTATTAATAACGTGTGGCCACACATTATTTTTATTTAGACGGAATGTCGTCATCAGGGCTTCGTAATTTACAGAGCCCTGCTGGTGACATCCTGTATAAATAAAAATAAAGCGTGGCCATGATTTAGTAAGGTGTGGGAACAAGATACTAATACGTAGCCATGACTTAGTAAAGCATGGGAATGAGATACTAATGAATAGCCATGACTTAATAAAGTGTGGGAAGGAGATCATGCCTTATTAAGCTGTGATCATGGCTAAATTCAGTCCCAAGCCTTACGAAGATGTGGCCACGCTTTAGAATCTCATTTGATGATTCAGTAATAATCCCCTCAGGGGTGGACATGTGTGGTGCATGAGTGAAGGTTTAGTGTTGGTGTTGTCCTGGACTCCTGCTCTGGGCACTGTGGGAGCAGCAGTGGACTGAAGCCGGTGATGAAAGACAGAAAAAGATGAGAATTTTCAGAACTTCATTGAAAATACAGGCATTTGAGATTCAGCCATTGAGCAGCATTTAATATGCAGCCAAAGCAAGCATTACTTTTTAAACCCATTTTTATTGAGAAACTCCATGTACATTACATGCCTCACTACTGTTGCCCCTCCTGAGAGTATTTCACCATCAATATTGTATCCTAGAATATCTAATAATAATAATAATAATAATAATAATATAATAATAATATAGAATCCAAAGTTTTTCCTTACAAGTGTAATAATAAAAACAATAATAAAAATCACACAGTTGAATTCTCTTTCAGTCCTGAAATACAGCACTGAACACGAAGATGAGGAAAATGAGCGTTTTTAGGCAAGTTTAGCCTTTTAAAGGAAATAAATCATTGTTACCCCATGTGTGGTGTTGATGTGTTTGTTACTCTGTGGACTGGTGGACCCACCACATTATTGTTTTATCAATACAGCCATGACAATTTATGTAAAAATACCAGATGTTTAAAGTATCACAAGTGTCCAGCGTAGGGTTCTACTTTAGCAGCTGTAGCCAGTCAGCAGCCTGTCTGTCTGTTTTGATCTTCCACATGCATTTGTTGTGTTCATCCTCCCAGTTCGGCCCCCTTGTTCAGACCCTGCCCCTGATTGTTCCCACCTGTGTTTCAACCTTGTATTTAAGCCCTGTGTTTGCCCCTTGTGGTTGTTGGTCTTTGTGCTGGATGTACTGTTTTCTGTGTTCTAGTCTGTTTCGCTGTTTGTTATGTCTGTTCCCTGATCTGTTTGTGTTGGCTCCTTGTCCCTGGACTGTCTAGACCCTGATTTTGGATTTGCCTGTAATAAATCTCACTTTTCTCAGCACGTGCGTCCACCTCCACATCGCTCCTCGTTACACTGTCCATGCTGTCCACCCTCTCATATGCACACACGCACAGTGGTGGACAGTAACTGAGTAACTGAGTAAATGTAATTGGTTTCTGTACTTTAGTATTTTTGGTGTATCTGTACTGAAGTTTCTCCGTTCTGGGCGACTTTTTCCTTTCACTCCACTACATTTCAGAGTCTAATATCCGACTTTTTCCTCCTACATTTTGAGAAATCTGTCGTTCCTTTTGGTTTCTGTGTGTATAAAAACGTCACATGTCAAAACGAAAGAAGCGCAAAGCCAGAGCACCAATCAGGGCCCAGCGGTCACTTTGTTTAGAGCTGGTTTTGACCTGTTGGTCATACCGACCCAGTGCAGCACGCGGTTCAACGTCAGCGCAGCAGCGTAAAACTTTGGGAGAGTCTGTTCAACATAAATGATGAACTAACCTAACTTTGTGTAAATAGAGCTCAATATAGAAATATGTCCACATATGCAGTCGAGACTGACGCGGCTTTTTTCTGAATTTCTACAAACACCATTTCATTTTATAGTAAATGAGTTTGGGCTGGTTTATGTTTATGAACAGACGCCTACAGATCAACATAGTAAAGGAGCTCATCTGTGATCCTGAGTTTAAAGCCAGTTTTTATTCAACTTAAACTTTAAGTTGCATTAAGTTAATTACTCTTTTAGTACTTTTACTTTTGATACTTAAGTACTTGAGTCCTTTAGTACTTTTACTCAAGTGGAGGTCTAAAGGGAGGAACTTCTACTTTTACTGGAGGAATATTTTACCTTGGGTGTCTCGAATTTTAACTCAGGTACATGATTTGTGTACTTTGTCCACCACTGCACACACACACACACACACACACACACACACACTAACAGCAGGCCATGTAGGAGGAGAACAGAGTGAAGGACACAGCACCTCCACACTTTTACCCCCCGCAGGTTCAGCCCAGCACCACGTGTAGTATGTGTGGGGGGTGAACAGAGTGAAGCTCTGAAAAGGGGTTATTTTATATGTTCTACACAGAAAATGAGCGAAGACCAAGAATCTGAGGTTGAAATAATAATAAATCACATCATTATTTCTTTTGCTGAACATTGAAAATGAGTCCCACAGACCTGAAAACCACACACGGGTAAAAATTTGTATGTTAGTCAGAGGGTCGAAACATTTCCCATCTCTTGTTTCTCAGTCTCCATGAAGCACATTTTTCCACTCGTCCTGCCCACGAAGACTGAAAGGCACCCTCTTCTGTCTTCTCCACTTCGCTCTCCGATTCTTAAACCACACCTAAAAGCACAAATATCGATTATATACATCATTCCAATCAGGGTTCAATCACTGATATGAAAAGGAAACAAGCCACAAACTTCACATCCATAATAAAGTAATTCAAAGTGTTGCGGTCATTAAACGTCCGCTTTGTGTTCACGCTCAAAACAGCCGTTACGAACAAGTTCTTCATTTTTCAGGAGATTTTTCTGAGAAGATCAGAAGATGATCCACTCGCATAAGAAAGGAGAAAGTCAAAGGAAAATAAACAGGAGTTTTAAAAAATGATTAAAAGCTACAGAGAAGATTGAAGCTCCTAACAACCACCTGGGAGACCTGGTCGACACCAAAACTGTCCCCATCAGATAAACAGCTCTTAAAGCTTTGATCTCTGAGAGAGAGAGGAGAAGATCAAGTGGCTTCAGATCTGAAAATATCCACAGGTGTTTCTGTCCATCCTTCCACTGTGAGAAGACCACTCAGCGCTGTGGGTCTGAAAGGACGTGTAGCTGATCAAGAAGAACCTCACTGAGAAAAGGAGACGGACACATCAAAGAAAGAAGCTGGACGATGGACCGACCACCAGAGTCCAGACCTCAGCACCACTGAATGGGTTTGATTACTTCAGAAAATCATCCACCAGCTTCTCAGACTGAACTTTGGAGGTGTGGAAAAACATTCCTGCAGATTTCTTTGAAAACCTGAAAAGACTGGAAGCTGTGATAAATGTAAATGGTGGACACACTAAATTAAAAAAATATATACAGTCTAGTTGTTTGGAATTTTCTGTTAAATTCAGCCCCATTTCCAAAAAAGTTGGGACACTGTGCAGAGTGTAAATAAAAATAGGATGCAATGATGTGCAAATCATGTAAACCTTTTTCTCTTAAAGGAAAATACTACAAAAACAACATATTTTATTGTTTTTTGAAAAATGTGTGCCCATTTTGAATTTGATTCCAATAACACGCTCCAAAAAAGTTGGGACGGGGCCATGCTTACCACTGTATTTCATCACCTCTTCTTTTAACAGCAGTGTAAACTGAGGAGACCAACTCCAGGATTGAAACTGAAATATTTTCCCAATTCTTGTTTGATTCAGGATTTGAGCTGCTCAAAGAGTCCTCAGGGTCTCTTTTGTCCCATTTTTCATTTCATAATGCATCAAATGTTGTCAGGTCTGGACTGCAGACAGGCCAGTTTAGTGCCGGACTCTTTTAATACGGAGCAATGCTGCTGTAATACGTGCAGAATGTGGTCTGACATTGTCTTGCTGAAATAATCAAGGCCTTCCCTGAAAAAGACGTCATCTGGATGGCAGCATGTTGCCAAAACATGTTTATATCATTCAGTATTAATGCCGCCTTCACAGATGAGCACGTCACCCATGCCATGAGCACTAATGACCCCCTAAACCATCATGAATGCTGGCTTTTGAACTGTCCACTGATAACAAGCTGAGTGGTCTTCAGCCTAGAGGACACAGTGTCCATGATTTCCACAAAGAATTTCAAATGTTGATACATCCAACCACAGGACACTTCTCCACTTCCCCTCAGCCCATTTTTAATGAGCTTGGGCCCAGAGAAGGTGGCAGTGTTTCTGGGTCCTGTTTACTTACAGTTTCTTCTTTGCATTTTAGAGTTTTAACCTGCATTTGTGGATGCAGTGTTGAACTGTTTTCACAGACAGTGGTTTTCAGAAGTGTTGGGTTTTAATGCAGTGCAGCCTGAGGGACCAAAGATCACAGCCAGCAAAATGTTTTTTGCTCTTGTCCCTTACAGACAGAGACTTCTCCATATTCTCAGAATCTTTTCAATTTTATTATGTACCGTAAACGATAAACAGCAGATGTTCTTTACTTTTGTTTTTCAAAAAAACAATAAAATATCTCAGTTTCAACATTTGATATATTGTCTTTGTACTATTTTGAATTAAATATGGGGTTTAAATGATTTTCACATCATTGCATTTTGTTTTTATTTACAATTTTCACAGCTTTTTTGGAAATGGAGTTGTATATGCTTTCTGCTTTTTTCCTGAAAAATGATCAACATGTACGTGATGGAAACGAGGAAAATGAAGGGAGACTTTAGACTCTTTGTCCAAGTACTTTGGAAACTTGGTTCCATGGTTATTTTTAGGAAAATGGTCAGTGAAGTTCGTGTTTATTGTTTAGCTGGTTTTAAAAAAACTGCCAAGTCAGTAATAAATGACTTGATTATTAAGATTGAACCGACTGCAACAGCAATAAAATGAATGTGCCCTCTAACTGAAAAATCGTCCCGTTTGCCGCCGTTACCTCCACCCTCTCTTCCCGCAGGTGTGTTCTCTCAGCCAGCTGTTCGCGTGTATGTATGTCAGGGTATTGGTTCTGCAGAAACAGCTCCTCCAGAGCGTCCAGCTGCTCCTCGGTGAAGATGGTGCGATGGCGACGGATCCTCTTCTGGATCTGACTGAAACTCTCCCTTCTCTGAGCTTCTCCTGCCAGACAGGAATCTGTGAGTGCTCTCCTGTTCCACACCAACTGACAGGCTGAAACCAAGGAGAGCGATACGATGTAATAAACTGCAAGCCACCAAACAAAGAGGCTGCTGGTGTTCTCGGAACAATGGAGTGACCACCCGAGACTCCAGACCCCAACATCACTGATCGTGCTTGGGATTTTGTGGATTGTAAGAAGTAGGAAGTGTAACCAACTTCTACGACTGAGCTTTGGAGGCGTGAATAAATATTCCTGCATTCCTGATTTCTTTGAAAAACTGAAAATGAGCCTCCTGAAAAGAATGGAAGCTGAATTGAAGGTAAAGAGTGGACACACCAAATACTGAACATCTTACTGTTATATTTTGCGGTTGAACATTTTGAACCTCTTTCATTTTATTCTGACTTTATGACACCATAACCCTCTATTGTATGATGTTGCCTCAGGGCAACAAACTCATTTTCCTCACTTTTCAATAACATTACACATATTTTATAGATTATTATAACATAATAATAAGATTATTAAGTTAAGTTACCATTTTGGAGAGATAAGGTTTTCTTCTGACAAGAGTGATACATATAACTACCTACCTACCTACCTGTCTGTCTGTCTGTCTGTCTGTCTGTCTGTATATCTATATTTATACACACACACACACACACACACACACACACACACACACACACATATATATATATATATATGTTTTGTCTAAATACCTCCAGTCATATTTGATTTGCCCTTCATGTATATATATATATATATATATATATATATATATATATATATATATATATATATATACATACATACATACATGCATGTACATATGCATAAATGTATAAATTCTGAATTGCACTGAAATAATTAAATTTTGTGATTTGATGCTTATAAGCCTTTCCTTAAGACTCAAAATAAAATTCATTTACTTTCTTTAAACAGCCGTCCACTGACAGATTATAAGAGCATGACTGAATCGTTAAAATATAAACAAAATCAAGGAAACAAGGCGTCGGACAAGTTGAGCGGAGCTGGCAGCAGGCAGGTGGCGCTTGTATGATCCATGGTTCTAATGCAACAGTGGCAAAAACCTGCGTATTTAAACACACTTTGTTTACATCTCCAAAACTCAAAACCGCAGTGGGGAGAAGATTTAATATAAACTGGTGTTGACTGCTAGTGATAATCAACAACCTCTGCCTCTCCAGTCCGAATCCGTCCAGAACCTTACAGCGTTTTGCCATATATCAGTTTAATTACGAAAACTACTTTCTGATTATTTAAAAAACAGAAGCATCATTTACAGAAATATTTGTGTTGTGCAAAGACTCGCGTCATAACAACACATATATGCAGCCAACTGTGCAGCCAACCAAACAATGACAGTTTGATTTAATGTGTTTTTCGTGGTGGAGGTAGGAACAGGTCATAGGTACATGGAAGGCACCGTCAGTCAAAACAGCGCCTTAGTTTCTCAATTTTGTGTATTTTTATATGTAATTTATAACCATTTTACCATTATTTATAGAATCCACAGTGAACCACTTCACATCAAACCTCTCTGAATGATTTAGTTTACATCTCACTCGTACAATTTTGCAGACATTTGGAAAAATCGGCGAAGTTCCCCTTTAAAAAGGTGGGCTTACGTGTGGTGGGCAGGTAGTCGGCCTGTAGCATCTCTCCGCAGTGCGAGCAGTAGCAGCAGCAGAGGCAGGCGTGCTGCAGAGGCTCTGTGGGATTTGTAGTTGTGGTGGATTCCGGATCCGGGCGCTCTTTGGAGGGTCCCCGAGGGCGCTCGGCCTTGGCGTCATCCCCCCTCTCGAACGTCCCGCTCAGGATGCTGTCGATGCTGAAGGCAAACCCTTTCCTACCTGCTTCTTTCTCCGCAGCGTCCATCCTGCTCCTGTCCTCGTATGCTGACCACCAGCTAGAGCTGTAGCGCCAGACAAGCACACTTTCATATAGAACTGACTCTCTCTCTCTTTCTTTCTCTCTCTCTGCTCCCCCTGCTCGGTGTCAAACCCCCATTTACTCAATAGATTAAAGAAAGGAGACAAAAACATAATCCCCCCATACAGACGCACAGAAAAGTATAAAGTGGCTGAAAAAAATCCCATCTAATCTGGGCAGTTTTGTGAAAGGTGTTAGCGAGAACAGGAGATTCTGGCTAATCTGGCTTTGGCCGAAATGAAATCTGATTTCACTGTATCAAATGAGGGGGTACAGAGCGCCCCCTGAAATCCGCCTTGTTGTGGTTTTAGCTGAAAAGATAAATTGTCTGGCATTAGGGGCTTTGATTCATTGCTGCTATCCCGGGTGTCAGGAGTGACCAGTGGTCTTTATGAGGATAAGCTTGGGTTAATATGTTTTGCGAATGACTCCTGTGGAACAACGCAGCCTTCCGGTAGCAAACCCTGGTGTTATGTCAGTTGTTTATAGTCATATGTCGTCTATACTCACCCCTAAAATAATCTTATAGGCCGGGTGGCTCGCCAGTTCAAATGCACCTGCCAAAAAAGCATTAATTACAGAAATATTTGCGTTTTGCAAAGACCCCCATCATAACACACACATATACAGCCAACTGAAGAGGGGAGACGCGTTCACGCCAATCACTGCGCTGGTGTAACTGCGGCGTGAGACTTGGTTTTAGGACAGCTTGATTTAATGTGTTTTTCAAAACATTCATGGTGGAGTAGGTACATGGAAGGCACCGTCAGTCAAAACAGCGCCTTAGTTTCCCAATGTTGTTTATGTTTATATGTAATTTCTAACCATTTTACCATTATTTATAGAATCCACCACAACTACAAATCCCATGACGTGTGTTGTGTAGGTTCACTGGGGTTTGGATAGTAAATAAAACGTAGATTTCTGTTGTTCTTAGTAATATACTGTCCATACCAGAGGTCTGCTATAGCATCCATGAGACTCACAGACCAATCGCTTGCGGTGTAAATATCACACGTGACGCTACTCAACCAATCAGATCTGTGCATTACGTTGAGCCCTGAGACTCGAGTCAGTGATGCACACAGGGGAGAGATGTGGCGAGAAACAGCAGTCAGAGAAGAAAGTGAGTCAGAGGGAAGTTATTCCACATGTCGTGCTCTAAAGAGAGAAAACTGGCAGTAAATGTTGCTGAAATCTGACTGACCTGGACTTTATTTGATCTGATATTCAGCTGTCGACTGTATAAGATGTTGATATTCCTACTCGGCTACTTCAGTAAACAGTATAAGGCACTGAGTCATGATGCAGGTTAGACGTTATGATGTTCTGGACCTTTGCTTGAGGAAATTTTCTCTAACTGGACCTTGAATTTTAATTAAAGACCCCTGGTCTATATTTTCAAATTATTCTGGATAATCTATATACCCAAATTAAAAGATGCACTAAATTCTGTTCTGATGTACAGTGCGGATACAAGGTGAGCTGGTTCAGGCTGAAGGTACAACGTTGTATTCCACCATCTCCTCATAGCAGTGGGGAACCCTCAGGGCCTTCTAGGCCTTCAGAGGAGGCCTAATGATCTCTCTGAACTAAACATGCATGTTTGTAATTTTATCTTTATTCAATAGTGTCACGCAAGCATCACAGTTCTACTCTTGTGACACTGTTAAGTTTTGAACGGAAACAACAGGAAAACTTGAGCGGAAAACTGGCAAATCGGGAATTTTCTTCATGGTATCTAGGCAGATATAGCTAAGCGAGCTCTCCTGTTGTTGAGGACTTCAAGAGCTGAAGAGAAGTTCTAATGCAGTATGATAAGGAAGTGACAATCATGTTTTCATTTACAATGACGAGCAATTCTGTGAGAAAAAAGTTACTCTGGGCCTTCTGGAAGTTCTAGATATGTCTACATTTGAAGGCCGATTGCATCACAGCAGTGCGACTGTCATATTTTAAAGGCTCCTTCACATGCAGCCTTCTTTTCTGCAGCAACGAAAGATACAACGGGTGGATCCTTCACCAGCCGACACATCCCGAGGTTCATTGCGTGCCAGTGAGGACTCGAGAACATGGTGGACACTGAAGGACATGGCTCGGCCATGGAAACCCATTCCATGAAGCTCTCTACGCTGTTCCTGAGCTGATCTGAAGGCCACATGACGTTTGGAGGTCTGTAGTGATTGACTCTGCAGAAAGTCGGTGACCTCAGCGCACTATGCCCCTCAGCATCCGCTGACCGCTCTGTCATTTTACGTGGCCGACCACTTCGTGGCTGAGCTGCTGTCGTTCCCAATCACTTCCACTTTGTTATAATCCCACTGACAGTTGACTGTGGAATATTTAGTAGTGAGGAAATTTCACGACTGGACTTGCTGCACAGGTGGCGTCCGATCACGGCACCACGCTGGAATTCACTGAGCTCCTGAGAGCGACCCATTCTTTCACTAATGTCTGTAGAAGCAGTCTGCAGGCCTAGGGGCTCGGCTTTATACACCTGTGGCCATGGAAGTGATTGGAACACCTGAATTCGATGATTTGGATGGATGACTGAACACTTCTGGAAATATAGTATATCTGACCAACTTCAATAATGGGCTATACAGATGGATGTATTGTTTAAAAAATATACCTTTAAACATAGTTTTTTAGATGCCACATGGCTTGTAACTCACTCGCTCACATTTAGCAGGCTGAAGATTTTCCACAAGGGGGTGCTATTAGATTAGATTTTGTTCCTTCGCATTAAAGACACTGTGTCCTTGTTTTTTCCCATATTAAAAAAGACATCATACACTGCGTATATGACAAATAATGAACTTTAAAAGACTATATTTAAGCCTGAAAAAACATTTGATAGCTAGTATCATAGCTTGGTCATTAGCTAAAGTTCTCAGCTAATCTAGCTCAAGTTATACACTGGAAAAATTGTGTTCAGTTAATCTAATATTTCTCATTATGAGACTGTAGTAAGAATATTATAAGATTATTCCACCTGTTTCTGTATAATTTTGCTTGTTTTAAATGATTTTATCTAGTGATTAGTTGTTATCTAGATCTTGTTTTGAGAAATAATGAGGATAATTTTGAGTATTTCAAGAAGTAATTCTTAAAACAAGTAACATGGTCTGCCAATGGAACTAGACACTTTTATAAAGTAAAACTGCTTAAAAACAAGTAAAAATGTCTGGAAACTAGTTAAAAATCTTACAATATTCTTATGAAGTCTTATAATGAGAAATAATATATCTATTCACTACATTTGAGACGTTTACACTGGCTAAGATATGATTTTATGCAGTGTAGTATATTTCAGATGACAATCATGCAGAAAGTTTTGAAAAAGTGGTGGAAAATCCCCACTGTTTAAGGCTGGTGGTCCTGATTTTATCAATTTTGTGGCAGAAAATCTTGAGTGGCGAGTGATTTTAGTGGCATGTCTAAGTCAAGTTGCATGTCAATCAACTCTGAATCCTCATCTCTGGGATTGAGAAGTGGAGGGAATCCGTACGAATCTCAATCGGACTCGGAATTTCACTGAGATTGTCCAAGATGTACAAGGTATTTCTCCTTCACAACATTTACCTACATCGTTTAAACTTACAAAACTCATTCCTCCACGGTTTGGGCCCTTGAAACATCAATCAACGCTGGACAGCGTGAGTGGCAGTGGTGAGCTTTGCAGACAAAACCGTACTAAACACAGCGCCGCATTGAAATACGGCACCCTTGGCCTGGAGCGGACCTTATCACTGAAACGCAGCCATTCCCGTCTCCCACTTTTGACACAGCATGGTGGCAGAGGCAGCCTATTATACATTCCCTTTCTTTCCACAACAAATCCCTTGTAATCATACAAGTCGGAAAACTCGTATTCATCAAGGAATTAATGGATTTTCAGAATCTGCCTTAAGCCTCACAGATAAGGGGGGGATCAAAAAAACAGATAACAATAAACAGCTTCCATCCACAAATCGCACAAATATTCATTGCCTTTACATTGTTGAAGTTATTGTATTTAGTGTCTATATGATGAGTATCTCAGGCTTTGGTGGTCGTCTGTGAGGAATCGTTTCGAGTTGCATCGTGTCACTAATGGCGCTAAATTCATTATGGATCACATCTCAGGAGTGACCTCTCTGACACATATGGCTTTGGGTCAGCAATATGCTGCAGAGAAATGTTTTCAACAGAAATTGATTAAAAGTGTTTATTATACAGCAGTGAGTTCCGGCCACGCAAGCCGATTGGTTGAGAAGCGTCTTGAAAAGGTTTTTTCTCTCAAAGGCTGCATCACTCCACTGAGATGCTGTTGCTAAGCGACGACTTTGACAGCTGTAGGAGACGCTCAAGCACTTTGAACGTTTTTACTTCTTACTTTGCCGCAAACAGAAAACGGACACGGTTACGATCACATTTGACCGACTTCTGGCAAAGCTTTAACCCTCTGTTGCACAATGATGCCTCAAGGCAACAAACTCATTTTCCTCACTTTACAATAATGTTACACATATTTAAAGACAATGATAGCGTTAACAATAAAAGGGCAAGTTTGAGTAAGTCAACACAGAGCATGTGCTTGGTCATTGTATGTCTTATTGGGCACATTTTAACCTCTTTCTTAACGTTCTGTATCAATTCTTTTAGTTATGAGAATTTGCAGAAATTTGTTTGCTGCCTAGAAGCAACACTGCATGACAGAGGAATGGATTTAGCCAGTCAAGCCAAGTCGCAGCACTTTAGGGAACACAGCTCTATATCTGTGACATGGAGCAAGGAGGCAGATGCATGTGCTGAGTCAAGAGAGATTTATTTCGGGCAAATCCAGGGTCAGGGTCGGAACAGTCCAGGATCATACAACCAACACGGAGATGTTGTGGGACAGACATGACGAACAGAAACACAGAACATCAAACAAGAATGAAACGGCACGTCAAACACAATCAAACAGCACATCCAACAAACAACAAAGGCCGACACAGACCAAGGCAAACGCAGGGCTTATATACACGAGGGATAACAAGGGATCACAAGACACAGGTAGAAACACAGGTGGGAACAATCAGGGGCGGAGTAACCAAACAAGGGGGCAGGACAGAAAAACCAAAACAAATGCACATGGAAGACCAGGAAGTAAACACAAGCACATGGACAGGACAAAGGTAAACACATGCACATGAGGAGACTGGGAGGGGCCAATCCTGACAATATCATTTCTTCTCACTGTTGAAGTGTTGCCTCAAGGCAACAAACTCCAAAAGGAGCCTGCACACATTAATTTTTGTTGAAATGTTTTTGAATTTAGGGTGGCGCGGTGGGTAGCACTGTCGCCTCACAGCGAGGAGGGCCTGGGTTCGATTCCCCGGCCGGGTGTCCGGGGTCCTCTCTGTGTGGAGTTTGCATGTTGTCTGCGTGGGTTTCCTCCGGGTTCTCCGGTTTCCTCCCACAGTCCAAAGACATGCAGTCAGGCCAATTGGACACGTTAAATTGCCCCTGAGTGTGAGTGACTGTCTGTGTCTGTCTGTCTGCCCTGCGATGGACTGCGACCTGTCCAGAGTGTATCCTGCCTTCCACCAGATGACCGCTGGGATAGGCTCCAGCACCCCCCCACGACCCTGACGGAGAAGCAGCTTGGAAAATGGATGGACGGATGTTTTTGAAATTAATAAATTCAAATTTTCTGAAAAAATAAATCAAGGGTGATTTTATGCACAGTGTGTGAGTATCGCCAGTCCAGGTGGCGGTCCAATGTGGAGTGCCATGGAAATGGTGTCCTCTGCTGACCTGTCGCGGTGGTAGGTGAACTGATGTGGGTCCAGTGTAACGGCAGAACCATTTTCAAAAATATGCAACGTTCTCCATCAATCTGAAGAACCGTTTCATTATGCAAAAACCCATTTATGCATGAAATGGTTCTAGACAGAACCTTTGCCTTTACTAAACAACCCTTGAAGAACCATCTTTTTTAAGTGGGCAGTGCCTTGTAGGCCAGGCTTCAATAATTAACATCAAGGATAATGCGTTTGTGTGCCAGCACTGAATCTGTCAGACGGAAACCTAATCCCAAGGCCGCGGGTCATTAAACATTTATAACAGGGTTCTCGGACTCCGTCCTGAGGAGGCACACCTCTGAGCAGCTCAGCTTTCCCTTTAAGGCACCTGCTTCAGTCTGATAATTTACTGATGGGCAGCGCTGAAGCACTCTAGGATTAGTGTTTGAGAGCTTTTCAGTAATGCAATAAGCCTTATGATCCTTTCACTCAGTTCAGTTTAATCTGATATTCATGACCTCACAATTTTATATCGTTTTCATGTTTTTGTTCATCAGTGTTCTCTTGCTACAATCAGATACACGAGGAATCCCTGTGGTGTCAACCAATCGTGGCTGCTAGCCTAGGCAGGGAGATATAAGCAGGGATGGTTTATGGTATCAGTCCCGTTTTTGATATAACGGGGGAAATAGGAAGCGGCCAGGTTCTTCATAAACCAGCTCTGGTACTACACCTCAGAACTATGAGGTAACACATAAAGGAGACAATACTTGAAATGCTTTTCAACCTAACATCTTTCTGCCGCATCTGTAGGATCCATGATCTTTGACCATGCTTAACAGAAGCCAACAGGCAGCTGAACCACCTGAACCAGCTTTCCGGTTCTATTTAAGGATAAGGGATAGGCATTAGGCTTTAAACTTCTGTTTACATACTTCAGGATAAGGACCAGACTGGATAGTTTTACAGCAGAGGATATTTCAAAGACCAAGCAAATAAACCAAAAATGTAATATGAGCTACTGATCACAACCTTGGCTTGCAGACACCGTCAACTAGTAAGATTACAGCCTTGTTGGCTTTTTGTGTTTTAAATTTCTATGACAGTTCTACAACCTCTCCTCGTCCTCCTTGAGACCACCGGTGGCTCCAAAACCCACTTCATCATGTTCTCCATAACGTTCATACTCCATAAGCTCCATCCAGAAGCTGGGCGTCGTGTGAGGCTGTAGCTCTTCTCTCCAGTCTAATAGACGGTGATGTCATTTTAAACCCTTATAATAAAAGAAGCTGAACTTTGTTTTTCTGCTGAAAGTCGACCCGTTTTTCCCCAAATCTGGGCTCTAAACTATAAACAGGCGGCGTCTCTTCAGTGATCTGCTCTGGAAACATCACTTTTAGAAAATAACACAAAGAGCGTCGGAGATTTTTAATAAAATAAAAATAAAATAAAAATTGACATTTATTTCATGCAGTTACTGAATAATTTACCTTATGATTTGGCCGTGTAAATTCAGATGGACAAACCAAAATATACCCTGGAGAATAAGAGGTTAAACAGGCCGTCTTTAAGACTGATATACATGAATGAGCTCTGTTCTGACTGACCGCCCTGGATTACGACTCGGCCAAAAAGCAGCATTAAGTTGAACATGACTGGGCTGAGCTAAACTACTTAAGTCTGAATAGGTTGATCTATAGAAACTGTGTTTTTGGGATGTCACAGAAACAAAGCCAAAATGTGCCATTCTTCAAATTCGTTTGCATATGGCCAGTATGGACTGAAGAGTGAACAGTTGGACAACGTACTTTAATCAAAAAGTGAGGTAAATTCAGTTTTACATCACACGAGCCCTTTAAGGAATACTGCATATCGCTTATGCTGGAGCAAAACCTCGCATCTCCATTTGTGCTGTTGTAAAGTTTCTGACCCAATTGGAAAACGCCTGTTGTGCTTGACATTGGCCGCAAATTTCATGAAGAATGGACCAAAAGAAACGGCTTGGAAAGACGTCTGGTTCCATTGACTTACACTGAAAGTAAAGTAGGTTTTTTCCTTCTCCTGTAAAGTTATCATTTTGGAGAGACGAGGTTTTGTTGCGACAACAGCGACATTCCTCAGAACTCTGCACTTAAATACGGCCACTGCTGTTTCACTAATAACATGCAATTGGAGGCATAACGTCAACAAAACATGTTAAGAGAAATAAGACTCTGTTTTTTTATTTAAAATTACAATCTGACAGGGAAAGTGAACAAGAGGTGAACATTATGATTCCACGAAATCACATTTTTACAGTTATCTTTGTACTGGAATCATCGCACACGTGCAATTTCCACGCGTCTCCTTCACAAGAAAGAATCCATGTGTCGCATAACACACCTTTCAATTTAAAATCAGCTGAAAATGACGGCTGAGAGAAAACACAGTATGTTTCCACTACTGAACCTTCAGATGACTTCTGTAATCACTGTCTGCAGCGTGCATCTGTCCGGAAGAGAGTTCATAATCGTTTATGCAATCAGAAGCCAAAACATGATGACGAGCGCCACAAACAGGAAGAGGCGGGACAGGAACTGTTCATCCATGTGCTGTGGGGTGCCAGGAGCTGCTGGAAAGCAGGAAAAGAAGGGCATAAGTCATATCCTATTATACCCACATGGATACACACGATGAGAAATGCTGGGCAGCTTTGATGCATTTCAATATCACATTATAGTCCAAATATCTCTGAATATTATGGCATCAGCAGAGCTAATATATGAGGAGCCTGGCTGCTTCCTATTTCCCTCATTATATCAAAATAGGACTGCTAAACAGCAGAGGGCGCCCGTGAGCAAGTCCTCAATGAGTGGGAGTGAATGGAGCCCAACGGCTTAAAACGAGGCGTTAAAATTGTTTCTAATCACTCGCCCAGAACTTTCCTTTAATTCTAGAAAGTAGAAGGATGGATTTCACTAAAAAGCAAAAGAAAACTCCCCTGTATGTTTCCTTTGTTCTACAGCAAATGGGTTTTGGGCAACAGGATGCTGGCATTACTGCTACTGAGTAATTGGTGAATGGAGCAGCTGAACAGAGCAGCTTATTGGCTGTTCGGGCTCATACATATCATGGACATACATGAGGCGCATTTTAAACTCCTATAACTCGAGTTTAAAAGCTCTTAAAAATATGACAGCGGCGTTAAAAACGTTTTATGCTGCTCTGTGTTCAGGAAATGATTGTATTCTTTTACATTAAAAATGTTTAAGAATTTATAAACTACAATTTCGCTCAAATGCTCCATATCAACCCATTCATTTGGACTCACTCGGGAGCGCCCTCTAGTGTTTGAGAAAACCAAGACACTACAGGGTGGAAATTCTCCTTTCTTCAAGTTCTCTGGTATAAGCTCATGTTTAAAACGGTACTGTGCCAGTTTGGAGGATTTGGAGACCCCTCTGGTGGAAATGTGTAATTGCATGCAGTACATGAAAGCCCATTCTATATGGTGGGTTGTGCCTAGGACACCTTCCCTGAGCAGATATACGTGATGATTGTGGGCGCGTTGAAAGAGAATTCAAAGAGAACTCGGTCCACATTTGATGAAGGACGTGGCTTCTGAGGATGTGACTAATGATCTACTATGGCCATGTCTTCTTCAGCGTTTTGTACCAGACATCCAAACAACGAGCCAGAGCTTATTTTTGAATCTGAGGGTGTGACGTTAATACATAAAGGCACAAAACCCAAGCCGACACCTCTCACTTTTCAAATGTCTATTGCAGAATTACAGCAGAGGTCACTAATAAGCTGACCACAGTCCGAGTCTGGACCCAGGCGCTGTCCTATGCGGACATGGTGGAATCAACTAGTTACTATTTGAGTTTCAGTGGATGGGACCATGTCTAGATAAGCCTTCGGCTTGTGCCCGCGACCAAATCACAGCCGTGATGCTAGAACACTCCCTCTCGTGTTCTACTGCTAAAGTATCATAGATTTCAATTGGACAGCAACAGATAATCCTTCAATTCAGATTGTAAACATCCAAAAGTTTTTAAAAAGTAAACAATAAAACTTCTGTGATAACGCTAATGTCTGTTAGCACACCTATGAGGTTTCTTATAGCATGTTAGGGATAAGCTTACGCTGAGCATCAACATGTTTTCTTACCATTCAGCTTAAAACGGACATCTGAAGCTTGTGAACATTAACATGCACGGAGCTACATCTTACAACCGACTGAGACTTGGTCAGACTTCGGCTCATATTTGCAATCAGTGACATGGTCTCATCCACTGAAACTCAAAAAGTAACTGGTTGATTCCACTATGACTTCCTAATAATACTAGTTAATCACATATGAAAGGGCTTCTGTTCAGCTCCTGAAGGCCTGACCAACGGAGCACTTCACATATAACTGGGTATAAAGCACAAAACTGCCCAAGATTTTAAAATGTTGGTCCCAAAACCAAAACTTACTGATTGTAAATGCTATAAATAACATTTTTAAAACATTCCACTTTAAAAGAAAACATGTTTTAATTCCCAGAAAACATTAGGCCTTCCCTGAAGCCCTAGAAGGGCCTGTTCTATCAATACAACCATGTCATACATACTTAACGCCGCACTAATCATGACACACCTTCTGAAGGCTGAGGGAACGACCGTGTTCAGCACTGATGTGAACAAGTGCGGATAACTGATGGTAAACTAGTCCACCGGGTGGTTCTGCGCAGGGACATACCTGGAGGTGGCCTTCCGTCGTTAATATTGAATGCTGTGGCAAAAATGCCGAAAGGAAAAGCTCCAATACCGAAGGACATCTGGAAGCCGCCGTCTCCAAAGCCAAATCCTTGAAACCCCTGCGATAAGAGACGCTGCTTTTAGCTATGAATGAAAACCAGTAACAATCACAATACAGACACACTGACAGTCCATACAGTTGATTACAGATTCAGGCCAAACAGGTGTTCAGTCTTCTAAAGCCTCGGGTTCACTACACTTAACGTCTGAATGGATTATAAAGCCTGGGCGTCTCACACTGTCCGACCGGTTATTGCAGATTTTTTAGGTGGCTGAAATGTTGGGGATCCACACTAAACGATTAGGGATCACAATCTACACGACTTTTAATCTGCTGCCGAACTGAACGGAGCTCTCTGAACTCGCACAAACCCAAATAAGGTGGAGCTGCTCACTGCTGTTTATTCTCCGGCTGGCATGGACGCAGTAAAGAAGTGTGATCAGTTGGTATTTTTAGAGTTGTAAATGTACATAAACTCGAATGTGCCTTAAACTCAGCTCGTTAAAAAGCTTCGCTCCACACGTGAGACACTTTTTTTCACCGTTTTTCTTTGTTCATTTGCTGTATTTTCTTCTTTCTTCTGTATTCTCTTCTTCCTCAGTTTTGATTGGCTGTTGCAGGAATCCATTCAGAGCGAGTCGCTGACCAGTTAACACTAGATTTCGCTCCGAGGCGGGTCGAAAAACTTCAAAACACGTTTGATAAACTCTGTCGGATCTGAAACGCAATCGGGAGGAAAATCCAAAAATCCAAGTCTGCGCCCCTCAAACGCGACTCGACTTGCTCTCCAACTGTCGCCTCCGACTGACCCAAAAATCTGCAGGCTAGAGCCGACCAGCTCAGACTCGGCCAGGCTGAGAAAATCAGGGTAAAAGTCGTGTAGCGGAACCCCAGCTTTAAGCAAGCAATAGCTTATTTACTACAGCCAGGGAAGTTGTGGGCTGGAGGTTAAGGAACCAGCCTTGCCACTGGAAGGTCTCCGGATTGGACCCCCAGAGCTGACAGGATGTGCCCGAGATGCCCTTGAGCAAGGCACCCAATCCCCAACTGCTCCCCAGGTGCTGTGGATAGGGCTGCCCACCTCTGGGCAAGTGTGCTCACTGCCCCCTAGTGTGTGTGTGTGTGCACATTCATCAGCATGTATGTATGTACAGCTGGTTTAAATGCGGAGGTGAATTTCCCCGCCGTGGGATTGATAAAGGGTAACTTACTTTAATGCCTCGTTTCATTCATATGACTATTCATATTCGTGCTCTAACCATCTCACGGCTTCTAAAACAGCCTGTTAAGGACAAAAGAAGCACGGAAGTGTGATGCAATCTCAAACGCCAGGTGTTGTCATTACCTGAGAGGGCCAGAAAAAGCTCTTTCCCACCTCTCTCTTTGGAGATGCCACCTAATAAGTCCCTCTGGGAGCGGTGCTTTTACTAATGAATTACTCACTCGTTGGCAATACAGTGACTCCCTACCCCCCGTGTAAGAGTTTCATCACATACGGCTAGTGCAACGTGGCCTTCAGAGTTGCGATTGCATCTTTGGGACTCCACACGCAACCTGCCCGTCACCTTGAACACACCAACGTGTCTGATTTTTCAAAATCAAGCAAACATGAAGATCACTCGATCTGATTTCACGTGACAGAAGGAATGCTTGGCGTTAAGGTTATTTTTATTTTTTGTTTTGGCCCATGGCTAGTGGGTCTAATTAGTGCCAAATGATGCAGTTACTTACGCCACGATTCTCCGGCTCCGGTCTCTGCCCCTGTGGTCTGGGAGGAGTTCTCTCTCTGAAATCCCAGAAGGAGACAAAGTAAGTGCACAGATTCGGCAATTAGTGCGTTTTTGTTTGTGCCAAGAATACCTTTCACGGTGCGCACAGTGACACCGCACTAACTGCTACGGTCATCTCATTTTTCAGACAGTTAATGGGTCACGGTTTCTTTGAGGTGCTTGTCTGGTCACACATGCAGCAAACGAAATACGTTCGTGCTTCTGAAAGCATTTCTGCCAAAACCGTGAAATCTACCTCGGGTCCTGCTGGCCAGTGCTGCCTCGCCCATACAGCGGGATGACTTTGTCCCGGCTGATGCCTGCTTTACATACTGGACACACCTGTCTGTTTGGCCTCGTTTCCAACCACTGTGAAGAGAGGAAATGGGGGGCGGGGGGTGTGTGGGTATGATGGGACAGTGAAAAGCCTCATTAGATTCACATGCATTAGAAAGGGGGGGGGGGGGGCAGAAACAGAAGGTAGAGGACGTGCAAAATGGAATAAGGTAAACATACCTGATGCAAGCAGGGCCAACTGCGAGCCAACAACGGACGCATCGAAAGAGACGTGACGGAAAGAAACAAAACCCGGTTACCGTTTAGATCATTACGACAAAAATTTAGGATTTAGGCCGAGAGCACGGGGTCTTACCAAAAGAGGTGGCCACACAAGCTTATCACTGCATCCTTGGAAGTGTCCAAGCAGATATTACACTCAAATGTGCTGTCCTGGCTGCTGCTTTCTCCCGGCGCTTGGCCCCCGGAGCCGGTCGCCGTAGCGTCAGTGGCTGCGGAGCCCGACGGCGGATGAGAGGCGCTGGCCATGACGTTCCTTCGAGCTGGAAGAGTGGACTGGAACACGTCTGGTAAAGGAAAGACAGACGACTCAGCGTTCATAACAATTCGCCTATGACAGCTACACACCTGAAACACGGCTCTTCAAGGATTCCTCAGCAAACAGCAAACTTAATGCAATTTAGAACCAAAAGGTCTACGCAGAACCATTTGCATGCTTAAACGGTTCTTCAGATCTTTACTAGTGGTTCTGTACAGCACCAAAGAGGCTCACTTTACATTGTAACGTGACTCTTGACCTATGTAGTTACCCTATAGATCCATTCTCAAATAGGTTCTGCATAGAACCACATCCCACACACTCATCCCCAGTCTGAAGAACGCCTTCACCTTACAACGAAACACTGAAGCAAGAAATGGTCCTATACGCACCTCGTGGTTCCAAACAGAGTAATTCCTTCTACTCTAGAACCTTTAAAAGGTTCTAGTTCTTTAAACGTGCAGCTGCGAGAGCCATCCACTCAAACAAGCTAAAGCAACTGCGCAGCAATGTTTTCAACCCAGTCCAGTCACAGTTCTTACACTCTGACCGCCTCTACCGCCGTATTAAGTCACCGACACGTCCTTAAAACTAATAAGCAGCGTCTGTAAATGACAGTAATGATATTAATGAGCATAAACCGCTTGTTCTGCTCGGTGTTAGCTGAGCTCTGCTGTTAGCTGGTTAGCCGGATCAGCTAAAACTTGCTAAAATACGTCGCGTTTCATAACAATGAGCTCTGTAAGTAAAAGCAGCTTGTTTAAAACAAAGGACTCGATAAACGACGCTACCTTAACCGTTTCATCCAATAAACCCGCCGTCACAGCCGCCGCGACGAGCTGATTGTAAGTCCGTCGTTGGTCCGGCGAAGGCAGCAAAGCGCGTCGCATCACTTTCAGTCCGGTTGCGTCAAGCTGAACCCCAGAAAGCCTACGCGTCTACGTGCGGGGCAGCGGGCCAATCAGACGGCGGCTTGGCTCTGCGTAATCAGCAGAGGGACCAATCCGGATCGCGAAAGCCTTGCGTAGGGAGGCGTGAGCGCCTGATTCGGCGGAGACCGATTTTAGTCCCGCTTGGTAAACACGCAGCGCTTTGAGGTTAAGCTGGGCTTTTAAAGGGGAAGTCCACCCGGCTTAAAACAAAATAAAATTCTGTGTGGTTAAGATGTAAGCAAAGCATCAGACTGGTTTGATGCGAAATGCTCCGTTCTAGAGAAACTTGAGCCTCATACATGTATATATATATATATATATATATATATATATATATATATATATATATATATATATATATATATATATATATTTTTTTTTTTTTTTTACAGTGGTGGTGATAGGAACCAGACGTCTGAACAGTTTAATGCCTCTGAAATCTCCCATAGTCAGTTGTAATATGAACAGGTTAGATATATACTGCCTGCCTGTCTGAGACATTGCTTTGTGATAGTTTTGTGATGTTTTGGCTTAAAATGTATTTGAGTCTATTTATCACAATCCAAGACAAGAGAGAGTGGAACTCTGGCGCCAGTGCAGCAACCCAGACCCCAACGTGTTATGGCAACCCCCCCTACAGTCAGCCCACATACAGTCATACCCTCCAAATGTTACGACTTTTTTCTTGAAATATTATGATTTTTTTTTTTTAATGTGACTTTATTATATATTTTATTATATTAATATAATATTATTTTATTCTCGAAGTCTACTATTTTTATTTTGTGAATAGTGGCCCTAAAACATAGAACCGTGTGCTGCACTGGGTCGGTATGACCAACAGGTCAAAACTCTAAACTCGGCTCTAAACAAAGTGACCGCTGGGCCCTGATTGGTGCTCTGGCTTTGCGCTTCTTTCGTTTTGACATGTGACGTTTTTATACACACAGAAACCAAAAGGAACGACAGATTTCTCAAAATGTAGGAGGAAAAAGTCGGATATTAGACTCTGAAATGTAGTGGAGTGAAAGGAGAAAGTCGCCCATAACGGAGAAACTTCAGTACAGATACACCAAAAATACTAAAGTACAGAAAATAATTACATTTACTCAGTTACTCAGTTACTGTCCACCACTGGTCATGAGGCACAATAGTCCCCCAAAACTTCTTTTTTCACAATTTCCACTATTTTACAATCATCAGCATGGCGTATAAAAGCTCAGAAGACACATGTTGGCTCAGTGGATAGTAAATAAACTGGTTATATTTGTGTGGTGGAGGTTGTGACCCCTCGTTCCCATCACCACAAAGCAGGATTTCTCAGTCAACTGGGAAACTTAAAGCGGAGTTCTTCCTTTTGAAAATGAGTGCATGATTAAAAACTCTGAACATCGTTTTACGATAGTTCTTAGAGAAGGTTTCGGCCTACAACGTGTTGGTTTACACACATTCATGGCAGAGAAGTACATGCAGGGTGTTTTAAGGCAAAATCGTCCCCAAAGAAACAGATTTGCCGCTATTTTACCATCAACCACACATATAAAAACTCCTGGTTTTGGACACCAAATAAAAGACACATTGCGACCCCTGGTTCCTATGACCACCACTGTAAATGTGACTCGGTTCACATCTCAATGACTGAGCTATGCAGACATTTGGAAAGATGAGCGAAGCTGCCTTTAGAATTCCCTTTAAAAGTGAACTGTTCATGCGTTAAAAGGCAAAAAGCCGTGCAAGTTAAAATAAAAAGGGTTTTGGATTGGATGAGACAGTAAAAGAATAACAAACTGTGTAAGAAAAAGAATTATAAGTAAGCTAAGTTGATATAAAGCTGTGCAAATGTTTGGTTCCACTGTATAAAGGCAGTCGTGGGCTGGAGGTCAGGGATCTGGCTCTGTGACCGGAAGGTTACCGGTTCAAACCCCAGGGCTGACAGTCCATGACTGAGGTGTCCTTGAGCAAGACACCTAACCCCCAACTGCTCCCCGGGCGCCGTGGATAGGGCTGCCCCCGTGTGTGTGTGTATTCACTAGTGTGTATGTGGTGTTTCACTTCACGGATGGGTTAAATGCGGAGGTGGGATTAAAAAAGTATCACTTAAATATTTTTTAAAAGAAAACACCTTTGAACCTTCAGTTCATCTAAACTGAAAGGCAAATATAAGAATATTAGCAGCTTCTTTTTGCAAAGTGGTGAAATCAGGTGAAAACGCATGGAGTCGTTTGTGTGGTGAGGTTTCATTGACTTTTCCGAAGGGACAGCGAGAGTGCTTGGACCCCTGCTGACGCTTGACGTGCTTGTCCTGACGCTGGGCTGGACTCTCTTTGGTGTTATGCGTGAGGTGATAGGTGGTGATAGGAACCAGACGTCCCCCTCTAAAAGCTCCGTCGCAGAAAGTTGTTACATAAAAATGGTTCTGAATTCAGTGCCTGATGACTGAGACACTGCTTTTCGATGGTGTTGAGAAGACTTTGGCCTTAAAATCTATTCACGGTGGAGGGATACGCGATATGCAGGGCGCTATGAGGCAAAATAGTCCCCAAATAAAGCTTATTACTTCAGATTTTCCACTATTTTACTGGTGGTTTGAAGTTGAATGAATAATAAATCGTGTCATTTTTTTTCTTTCGGTAAACATTGAAAATGGTCCCCACAGACCTGAACGCCACACAAGGGTCGATGTATTGGTCACTCGCCAGTCCATACAGTCCATGTATGAGATGAAAAAGTAGGCTGCTTTAAATTGAACTGCTTCAGGACCCTGAGAAACGGTGGGTCAATTCTAGCCTGCGTAACTTCAGAATAGTTTAGGATACAAAAACGATCCACATATCAGGACAATCAGCAGACCCGCCCCTAACTAGCATGCATGACATCATCAAGCTGTGATGTCAGCATCAGTGAGTAATTCGGCTCGGAAAATCACCTAAATTCCTGATATTATTGCTCTGCTGTTTGGCCTACGTATTCCAACAAAGGGTTAAAACAGTGACATGATTCACATCAGATCACTCATCAGACTCCGCCTCACCATCCAGAGTGACTTCATCCACCTGTGACCGTCCATCAGCCAGAGATCAGCTCCAAAATCACCCACAACCTGCTCAGTACTGTTACACTACACCTCAGCTTTCAGCCTTCATTCTATAAACAAAGGGCTTTCGGTTACATTGATTCTGAGTATTAAAAATAACTGATATTAAATATGAAACTCAATCTGTAATTAAAAATAAAGCCTGTCGTGCTGTGTATCAGAGTTTTAGCACTCAGCCTGAATCCAAGAGGACAGAAAATCTGTAAAATACATTTCCACCTTATACTGACTGTTTATTTTCACTCGTAATGACCAACAGAACGAATCACCGTCAGAATTACTGCACTTTCAGCTCCCAGACACTCCAGACTAACAATTTCGATATATGATAACTATGATTTCTATATGATAACTACTTAGGGGCAGTCGTGGGCTGGAGGTCAGTGAACTGGCCAGTTCGGTCCCCAGAGCTGACAGTACATCACTGAGGTGTCCTTGAGCAAGACACCTAACCCCCAATTCATCCCCAGGCGCTGTGGATAGGCCTGCCCACCACTCTGGGCAAGTTTGCTCACTAAAAATGATCAGAAATTACCCAAATTCATAAAGACATCACATTTCTGTTGTCTAACAATGGCATATCTGAGTAGCCCAGGGTCTCCTGAGAACGAAAACATACAGCATGTGTGACCATCACATGTACATTCTTTATAATTGCAATTGTAATTGACCCCAAATACAAAAAATTGGCCAAAATTTTAGATTTCTAAAGTTAGTGATGTAATGAGAATCTTCACATTTACATCTATCCACCCATTCAGCCTACAGCAGCTTAGCCCCGCCCATTCCCGCTGAAGGCACGGTAACAAAAACGTCCAACATTTAATTCTGAGGAATAAGGAGAGGCTGGAACATTGGCATGAGTTATTGCTTCACCACACAAAGTTATGAAAGGAAAAAAAAGCAAGAAAAATGTAGGATATGGGCCCTTTAACTTGCCCACGTACATCAAAGATAAGCCAATAAGTGCTGATTGGCTGAAATCTGATCGGCTTATTTGTGCTAAATCCAAGTCTCTGCATTGCAATAAATAAAAACAGACAGAAGGGAGAAAGATTAGACTGTTAAATAACAAAATGAGTAAAAATGTAAATGTTTTAAACCACTTCCAGACACCGCCACAAGAGGGCGACACTTCAAACGGCTCCCAAATGACCACTAAGAGCTTTTACAAGCGGTCATTACCAGCCATAAATGTGAATGTGCAGCTTCCACTGATAATAATTACAATCTCCTTATTTCCATCTCCTTTTCCAAGCAGACAATCAGCTCCGTACAGTATCACTGGAGTGTCTGTGGCAGGAGGTCAGGCTCCCGTTGTCACGGACACAGAAGGTGTTTCGCACGTGTGGGTCCGGACCCCACGTTTGAGGCCAAAGTCCCCTTTAGAAATCAGAGTTACTCTATGGAAACGTCTGTTTTTATGTCCCTAGATATATTACAGATATATTCCACTGGATAAAGCATGGTGGGGTTACAATTTATTAATATTTTACAATAAAACAGTAAGTTATTTTAAAAATTACACAAAAATTACACCTCCCTGAGCCTCAATTTAGCAACATTGGTTTATAAATCAATCATATTGAATTCCAAGCACCACAGAAGAGCTCGTCCTCAGTCGTGTGTGAAGGCTGAGGCCGTATTTTGAGGTAAAAAACATGTTTTTCAGTAATTTTAACTGCAATAATCTCTACAGGGCTGTGAAATATATGATTTAAATGACAAAGAAAACAAACAGCAAATAAATATTTTAAAATATAGAATGAAAGTTCCCCAGGAGTCGAGTCACTGGTGTTACCGCGTGACAAAAAACCTCTTATTTTGAAATAAAAGTCACGCCGATGACGTCACTCGACGTCCTTTCACCTGTTTTCTGAGGATCTATGGAGAAAAGCTCATGGTGAGTCCACCGTGTCTCTCAGTTCTCAGAGATCTTCTCATTCAGCTCATGATCTCATATGAAGCTTCTAGCTGACGTCACTGGTGTGACCGACTTTATTCTGAGGTCACTGTGAAAAAATAGAGTCTCAAGTCATCAAATCTGTGACTTGAGTCAGACTCGGCTTGGGGGGTGCTGGAGCCTATCCCAGCGCTCATCGGGCGGAATGCAGGATACATCCTGGACAGGTTGCCAGTCCATCGCAGGCCAGACAGACACCCTAAATTTATCCTAAGTGTTGATTTTGATGATATCAAAATCCTTTCAAATCTTATTAGAACAAAAAATTTTAGAACAAGCCAAATGCAGACAGAACCTTCTAACCCCTAGAACCCACTTTCTGCTTGGAGTTATAAGGTTCCATGTGGTGAAACATGAAAAGAGCAATGATTCCCGAGGAACACTGCGGAGCTCTGCTGGTGACATCTTCTTCAAATGAAACTAACGTGTGGCTACATCTTATTAACATGTGGGAATGAGATCCTAATGCATTGGTATGACTTAGTAAGGCATGGGAATGAGATAGGTCGTGGCCACGACTTAGTAAGGTGTTGTAATCTACGGAGCCCAGCTGGTGGCAAAATAATGTGTGGTCACAATTTAGTAAAGTGTGGGAACAAGATAATTAAGTCGTGGCCACGAGATCCTAAAGCATGGCCGTAACTTAGTAAGGCGTGGGAATGAGACAATTAAGTCGTTGCCATGACCTAGTAAGGCATGATCTCATTCCCACACCTTAGGAAGTTGTGGCCACAAATTAATTATCTTGTTCCCACGCCTTACTATTTATTTTCCCCCATGGCGTTGCAGTCTCTTATTCACTCTCCACGTAGCCCGCATGAGGCTGAGCTCATTTTGAGCGATACTACATTGAACAACACTTCAATCCATGTGGTTGCCAGGTTGGACGAAAGCTCAGTGCCAAATGCTGGAAGCCCTTGAAGCTGGAGGGCAGTGGTCAACAGCCCTGGTAATGGAGATCTAGCTTCCTGTGGAGTCTGATTCCAACCACAGTCTGCCCCAGCTGATTAACATCTTCAGAAGGGCTTGGTTGCACTGAGTGAACTAAAGTCCCAGTGAAGTTCAAACTTCATGGACCAATCAGGTCACTTGTTGATTAGTAGTGTTGTAGTACCTGAGTCTGGTCTTCAGGTTGGTCACTGAAGTGGGACCCTTAATGGTCCATCTCAGTACCTCTAGTCAGGGAACATAACTGAACCATCATCCACTGGAATGATCTGTTCTAAGCTGTGCTGACTCCACACGCCCCGCCTCGCCTCGCCTCCAGGCTTTTATTCTACTGCTCTGTTTTAAAACATTCGGTTATGAAAAGGAACAAATACCAACTTTTCACCTGGAGGAACTGATTTAAGGAGCACAAGCAGACCTTAAAACCACTGTAGAACCTTTGAGGGAACGTTTACATTGTTTGTACAGCTCAAGAACAGCGTAGAGAGCTTCATGGAATGGGTTTCCATGGCCGAGCAGCTGCATCCAAGCCTTACATCACCAAGCGCAGTGCAAAGCGTGGAATGCAGTGGTGTAAAGCGCCGCCACTGGACTCTAGAGCAGTGGAGACGTGTTCTCTGGAGTGACCAATCACGCTTCTCCATCTGGAAATCTGATGGACGAGTCTGGGTTTGGCGGTTGCCAGGAGACGGTACTTGTCTGACTGCATTGTGCCGAGTGTAAAGTTTGGTGGAGGGGGGATCATGGTGTGGGGTTGTTTTTCAGGAGTTGGGGTCGTCCTCTTAGTTCCAGTGAAAGGAAATCTTAAAGCTTCAGCTCCAAGAGATTTTGGACAATTTCATGCTCCCAACTTTGTGGGAACAGTTTGGGGACGGCCCCTTCGCACCAGTGCACAAAGCAGGTCCATAAAGACGTGGATGAGCCAGTTTGGTGTGGAAGAACTTGACTGGCCTGCACAGAGTCCTGACCTCAACCCCATAGAACACCTTTGGGATGAATTAGAGCGGAGACTGTGAGCCAGACCTTCTCGTCCAGCATCAGTGTCTAACCTCACAAATGCGCTTCTGGGAGAACGGCCAAAAATTCCCATAAACACTCCTAAACCCTGTGGAAAGCCTTCCCAGAAGAGTTGAAGCTGTTATAGCTGCAAAGGGGGGGCCAACATCATATTAAACCCAATGGATTAAGAACGGGATGTCGCTCAAGTTCATATGCGCATGAAGGCAGACGAGCAAAAATTTGCGATACAGTACATATATATATATATATATACACACACAGAGTTCTCCATTACATCAAAAACAGTACTGCTCCATTCACCAACCAGTCAGCGCTCAGTAGCAGTAAAGCCCGTCTCCTGCCGCCCAAAACCCGTTAGCTGTAGAATAAAGGAAACATCCAGGTGAGATTTCCAATTCTACTTCCTAAAATGAGAGGAAAGTTCTGTTTAAGTGATTAGAAACTATGTTAACTCCTCGTTTTCAGCCGTTGGGCTCCATTCGCTCCCATTCATTGAGGACTCGCTCGCGGGCGCCCCCTGCTGTTCAGCAGTCCTGCTTTTGCACAGAGAAAACATAGGCGCCGCATCGCGTTTTCGGGCGCTCACGGCTCCCATTGGATCTGAGCTTGTATAAAGCGAGTCCCAGCTGAAGGAGCTGGGGCGCAGCCGCTGTGGATCTCCAGCCGTCACAACAGGAAAAGCGTTTTTTTCCCCAAAACATTACGTCACGCCGGCAACGTCAGCGAAGAGTAGCGAGAAGTGACGGTGGGGGCGGGGCCTGGCTGCGGCCAGGCGGGGGCGTTGGTTGCGGTGGGAGGGGCTGTGCGCGGGGTGGGCGGGGCCGCGCGGCGACTGGGGGTGGCGACTGGGCGTGGCGTTGCCGTGGGCCGCGCCGTTGCCAGGCGCTGGGGGTCGGTGAGTGAGCGGGGAGAGTCGCTGCTCGTCCGCAGCGGCGCTGCACACACACACGCACACACACGCAGGTTCTCCAGCACCGCCGAGACTCTCACGGCTATGTAGCTCAGGGCTTTTCACATGTCACTCAACCGAAGCTGAAGAACAGAACCGAAGCCAGCCGGGTCGCTTGTCGGGGCCGTTTAAGTAACGTTACTGCGGCGGCTAACGGAGCTAGCCTAGCGATAATCTGCCGGAGGGAGTAACGTTAGCCATCAGCGGGGCACTTTCGCCTCACGTCCGCCGGGGGGAAAGAAGGACAACCCCCTCCCTCCTTTCTGGAGACCCAGCCGTCAACTAGATGATTATGGAGAGGAAGAGGGTGGACTGTCCGGCTCTGCCGCCGGGCTGGAAGAAAGAAGAGGTGATCCGGAAGTCGGGACTCAGCGCTGGCAAAAGTGATGTTTATTACTACAGGTAGGCTAACCGCGCTAACAGCCGCCCCACCGGGGCTCCTCTAAACTTCTGCGTCTGAAGCCGTGGCCACATCCAGGCCTTTTAAAAGCTCGTATAACGAGGACAGGGTTACTCGAGTGTTGTAAACAAGCCCAGCTGCGCCGCTGTCTTGTGTAGCTTGTCTCTCTGTCTTTGTGGGGTGCTGAGCTCTGTTTCTATACGACTGGACGTTAAAGCTGTTGGGATCCACTTAAAGGGGAATTCTACCAAATTTTTAAAAATTCGGAATAATTCAGTCCTTGGGATCTGTGTCGACTCGCTCGGAGTGGTTTGATATGATTGGTTCATTGCAGAGAAACTTACAGACTTGCGCTTCTTTACAGTGGTGGTGATAGGAACCAGGGGTCCTGATGCCTACATATAGCCTTTTTATGTACTATCCAAAGCCACCAGTGAACCCACATGTCTCATTTGGGTTTCTGTATGTGAGGGTGACTTGGGTAAAATAGGTAAAAAAGGCTTAATCTGAATGAATAGGGTTGAATAAACATCCTGCCATGTAGAGATTAGAATAAATAGATTAAAGCCCAAGTTATCGTAAGGCAAAGTGGGAGATATCAGACGTTTCATGTAATAACCTTCTGTTGGGGAACTTACAGAGGCATGGACCTCTTTAAGACGTCTGGTTCCTATCACCTCCACTGTAGAACAGTTCTGGCTTGGTAAGTTTCTCTAGAGCGAAGCGTTTTACACCAGACCATCCTGAACGACTTCGGTTACATCCTAACCATTTCGTTATGCAGATTTTTTGGACAAATTGGTGGAGTTCCTCTTTAACCCAGGCCTAACCTTAACCGAAAGCTGTCTACTCTGGATTTTATTTACTTTTTACAGCAGCCAAATGTCCCCACAATGTCGAAACCGTGAAGGTTATCCATCACATTTGGGGACATGTGGCCCCGCAAAGTGCTGAATACATAATCAGTCACCCACGTACATTTCCTTCGTGACTTTATCCCTGTGAACTTGGCCAGGAGCGAAGTGTGAATCCTTCTGTCACTGGTCATTTGCTGAGGGCTCTGTTGGCTGCCCGTCAACCTCTGTAGCAATAAACTCGATAGAACAGGTTCACAGTGTTGAAGTCCCGCCGGCAAGAGTCCAGAAAGTTTTGCTGTGAACTGCGCACGGCCGTTCCTTTCGCGGGTGTTAGAATAACTTGGGTTAATGTTGTCCCTGTGTTGTCCTTAAGAAGATTGTTTTGGATAATATTACATAATTCCCTCTAAATCAGTATCTCACATGTGAACAGAGTCTCCTAGAGTAGTGTGGTATGAAATGATTTGTTTAGAGAGACGTACGACTCACTGACTCTGATTTCTTTACAGCTGGTGAAGGGTTAAATCTATAAAAGCAGCTCTTTATGGGACTGTTTAGCCTTACACCTCTTATATTTGTGTATCTGTCCACCGTGTATATATATATATATATATATATATATAAACATAATTTACCTTTACTGTAAGTCAGTGGAACCAGACATTTTTCCTAGTCATTTCTTTTAGACTGTTTAGCATAAAATTTACATATAATGTAAAATGTGTATGCACATATATATATGTCTGTGTGTGTATATGTGTATTGCTTTTGTCGGAAGATGTTTTTAGTTTTTGACATATATATTCCTGTATATTGTGTGTAAATTTCATGATGACTGGACCAAAAGAAACGGCCCAAAGTCACTTGGAAAAAATTCTGGTTCCATTGACTTACATTAAAGGTAAAGTACGAGACATGAGGTGTTCTACATACATCTCTCTCTCTCTCTCTCTCTCTCTATATATATATATATATATACATATATACACGCGTGTGTGTGTGTCTGTATACGTGTATACGTGTATACACAACTCTTCAAACGTCTGGTTCCTATCGCCGCCCCTTGAACAAACATTTCTGGCTCACTAAGATTCCCCAGAACAGAGCATTTCACGCCAGATCACTCCTGGCAACCGTTTACATCTTTAAGATTGAATTATTCAGACATTTTGAAAAAAATACTGCAAATTATCATCGTAAACAACTAACTGACTTTGTCCGTATGATATGCTTATAGTGCTGCAGAGGCAGCTTTTGTGGTTGATGAGTCAAGGCACGCAGATGTACGTCCTGCAGACGAGAGGCCGGGAGCTGATAGCCTTAAAGTTACTTAAACGCTGCTGGATCTGTGGCACTTAACAGTTTAAAGGGGCAATTAGCAGCAATTTGCCTCTAAGTTCTTGTGACTGGCTCACTGCTGGGCAGCTTTGTGGCTTGGCGTGTCAGAATTGAAGGCCTGGTTTATGGGCACTGTTGGCAGCGTTGTGTGAGCAGTGTCGATTTTGAGGGGTGCTGTGATCTCGAGCGCTGAGAAGCCGGAAGGTGCGCTGGAATGACGCATGCCATCTGATTGCACAGGCTGTGTTGACTTGGCACGGGATATAAACGCGGCGGAGCTTGCAGGAAGTGCTTTTGACTGTCGAGGCAGCCCAGGTGATCGCTGGCACACGAGCCACGACTGCATGTTTGAACCAGCCGTTACGTGGAACAGAAAGTGATGTCTGCGGCTCTCAGGCCGCCGCGTTCCTTCGCTTCTCTTCTCAGTTTAAGCGCAGGGATGTCTCCTGTACAAACGTGTCGGCGCTGCCGTTTCTCCGGGGCTTTCGGGAGATTTTGGACAACATGGAAACGTTTTACTATCAAAGTGATAAACGAAGTCAAAACGTGCTTTTCCGAGCATATCGTGGACGTCGGTCGCACTCAAAGAACACTGACCAACACGTTTCATTGCCAAGTGAGCATGAAGTGAAGTGCGGTTTGTAGAACGTCGAGTCGGTATCGTTAATTAGTCTTATTATTATTTTGTTTTTTATTTATTTGTCTGTATCATGAAAATGTGAACATATCGTGATGTGACGTTCCTGCCGTATCGCCAACATTCAAGATGTTCTATAGGGGGATGTTAGCAAACGTGATCCAAAGAAACAGCAAGTGGACCAGCTCAGTAAAGGCGTCCACTATGGTCATCATTAACGAATTGGGACACTGATTTGTGTCGTTTTGTGTCTGTCCGACCAGGTAAAATATCCCCAAACACAGATGACCACTCGGGCCACAGGCTCGGGCATTTTTATTGGCCCAAAAAGGGACATGTGGCCGGGGAACTGGGACTGTAGGCAATGTCTACCCCTGCTTGTTTAGCTTTGTAGCTCCAGTGCAAACCTAAGGAAGGAAACACCAAACCTGTCTTGGCTGATCGACTACACTTGAAGCAAGAAACTTTGGGCAAAACATGCCTTTAGGCCTTTTTTGGGTCTGGCCTCATTGATTTAAAGGGCCCATATCCTATTTTCTTTTATTGCACGCTTTCCCTCGAGTTTTAGTGCCAGTTCATTTTCATTCATGGGCATTTTCCAGCCTCTCTCCATCCCTTTTAATTAAAGTGTTGCTGCGCCAGAGGCTGATATGTTTACATACTGCACCTCATTCAAAAAGCTTTTGAAATACTATATAAAACCTTTCATTAAAAAAAATAATGTAAAATTAGGTTTTATTTTACACGATACAGGCGCTTTAAATGGTAGGCAAGCAGACGTGCTTGAAGGGACTGTCTCCATCTCGGTCTGAGTCAGCCAACAAAATTCTGGGGGAAGCTGCCTCGCATTCAGGAGGGAGGGAGCCGCTGAAGGCAGCGGAGCGGCGAGTGCAGAGCCGTCTGTGCGCCGATCTTCCTGATAGTGAGGCCTCCTCGCTGACGCATGGCCTTTGAGTATTTTTGGTGTCCCGTCACATCCTGTGCTGCCGTCCCGCCGTAGCAGCGACTGAACCCCAGCCCGCCTCCGCTGGCCGCGACCGGCCTCGGCCCAGGGCAGCGGTCCCAAAGCAGGCCGTGCTTTGCCGCGTGACCGCTTTCAGCACACGCCGACTGCCAGTTCTGCATTATTCTCCCAACAGAAAGTGTTTCCTGCTTTTCCGTGACGCACCAAACAGCACGGTGACAGCACTTTTGAGTTCCTGCACTGATGGATTGATGACGGTGGGGCTTTCTGATTTTATTGCAGAGCAATAAGCAGAACAAAAGACATGAAGTGGCTTCTTTTTCCCCCCAGTGCTCCACGAGGCAGCAGAGCGCCGTGGGGGAGGGGTGTTTTTCCGCGGCTTGTTTTGAGGTGCCGTGATGGCGAGGGCAGGCGTGTAAACTGATCTGTCGACACCGCGAACGTGGTTGGCTTTTACACCGATCCGCCTTCGACGGCTTCATGGCGTCAGGCTCACTCGGCCTGGCCGGTGTGCGGGAGGAACACTAACCCAGCTGCTTTTCTCACCAGGCCAGCTGGAAACAGCGGAGTCGCTCCCGCACTGTGCCCTGCTGGTCTGGTCCTATCAGTATTGACCTAACTGCCTCAATTCTGGTACTTTCTTAAGCCTTTTTCACCTCATTTCTCTATTGTAGAAGCAGCGGAAACGGACAGTTTCCACAAGCTGCAGATTCACAACTACAGTCTAAATATCTCCAGTGTGAAAACGTGGAACGTGAAAATAACCCATCGGCCCAGTTTAGCTGGACGCCTTTCGTCAAATCACATACGAGCAAAGCATAAGTGGCAGTAGGAACTATGGCTAAACGTCACATATTAATTAAACCTCTGGCGGTTTAATCAAATCTTGTACCTCTATTTTTGTTATTTTTCAGGTTTTGACGTCATTTGGAAACGCCTGTTGCTCTTTACATCGTCTGTAAATTTCATAAAGAATGGACCAAAAGAAACGGCCCTAAATGGCTTGGAAGAAATTCTGGTTCCATTGACTTCCATTAAAAGTCAAGTCGGTTTTTTCCTTCTCCTGTAAAGTCACCGTTTTCGAGGTTTATCTATCTATCTATCCCATCCATCCATCCATCCATCCATCCATCCATCCATCTTCAAATGAGGTCAAAAACTGATATATGCCAGAAATGGACAGAAAAGGTTTTCTTCCGACAGCTGCGATATACGTGTATGTACATATTATATATTTTTTATAGACTAAAACAGCAAAAATTCAGCTTTTCATTAGCTTTTTGTTTGAGTTTTCCTTTCTATTCCACCGCTGTTCCCCCATTTAAGGCGAAACGTAAAATTTCAGATGAAATGAAAGTGCTGCGTTTTCATTTTCATTATAAACGTAACTGAAACATCCCTGACTCAGCCGTTCATCTAAACGGGGTAACACTCACATTCACCCAAGTCCAAGATCGAAAAAGTAGGAGAAGCGAGAGAAAGCTCAACTGTAAAAAGCACAAGACGCAAGAAAATGGCAAAGAAAGAGATGCTGAAAGATCAAATTCAGCACGTCAGAGAGCGGCGCTTTAAAACGTGCTTTCACTGGCGCAGCTGGTGGCCTGGCATAGCTTAAATAAACTGGAGTGTGTGCTGTGCTGCTGTGTTATCCACTAAACCACCAGATCTCAGGACCAGATCTTCTCCGGAACGTCCCTAGTTCTTCATACGATGCCGAGGGCGAAATGCTTTTGGTTCCCAGAACCGAACACTAGATTGTAGGACCCCTAATTATTACCAAGCCTCTACATTAACCTCTTATTCTGGGCATATTTTGGTTTGTCCATCTGAATTAAGGCAAATTATTCAGTAACTGCATGAAATATATATTTATTTATTATTAAATTTCCACTCAATTGAACAGAACGTGTGTTTTATGATCTCCACATGTCACTATACGTTTACAATTCACTGCTGAAAGCCAAAAATCTCCGACGCTCTTTGTGTTATTTTCTAAAAGTGATGTTTCCAGAGCAGATCACTGAAGAGACGCCGTCTGTTTATAGTTTAGAGCCCAGATTTGGGGAAAAACGGGTCGACTTTCAGTAGAAAAACAAAGTTCAGCTTCTTTTATTATAAGGGTTTAAAATGACGTCACCGTCTATTAGACTGGAGAGAAGAGCTACAGCCTCACACGACGCCCAGCTTCTGAATGGAGCTTATGGAGTATGAACGTTATGGAGAACAGGACCGAGTGCGGTTTGGAGCCACCGGTGGTCTCAAGGAGGTGAAGAGGTTATATAATGAAGAACTGGCTTTCCTGACTTCCAGAGAAAAATAACAGCCCTGTTGGGAATCCTCTCTCTAATATCATCACATTTACATTCGTATTCATACTACAGCCCTTTAGCCCCGCCCATTTACACTGTTATAAGGAGTGTTTGAGCCCAGGCTGCTTTTGGAAAGAGGCACAAAACAGGGCCAATCGGTTCAGGCGAAGAGTTGGTTAAAGGAACTGTATGCAGCGAAATTAGGGTGTGGAGCTCTTGTGAAGGGTTCCCACCCCGCTGTCTCCACCGAGTTGCACAAGTTGTTCTGTGCTGTTCTCACCACTTGCTTCAGAGCTGGTTGTTTTGCCGAACGTTGCCCTGTGTGATTTTAGGGTATTAGGTACAGACGTAGTGATATATGAGAGGGAGCACCGTCACAGCATGACTCAGTATAATGTTATATCAGCTATATTGTTACAGTTATACCACAGTTTCATTATTGCTGTCACTCCTCAGTTTTCAGACAGTTATTTAGATTTCACAACAATAAAAAATCGTTATATGGGACATGAAAATAGCCCGCCAGTCTAGTTTCGACTGCGGCTAAGCTGGACGCTTTTTGTCAAATCACATATGGGCAATGAGTAAAGTTGTACTTTAGTACTCTGGGTAAAAACCTCTGGCGGTTTCAGTATATCGTTGCTGCCGGAAGAAAACCTTGTACCTCTATTTTTGTTATTTTTCAGTTTTTGGCGTCATCTGAAAACGCCTGTTGCTCTTCACATAGTGTGTGAATTTCATGATGAATGGACCAAGAGAAACGGCCCAAAATGACTTGGAAAGACGTCTGGTTCCATTGACTTACATTAAAAGTAAAGTAGGTTTTGTCCTTCTCCTGTAAAGTCCCTGTTTTGGAGATACAAGGTTTTCTTCTGAAAACTGATATGTTATATCATGACACAATAAAACTACAAATTTTCTACTTATAGAAAAGTAATTATAGGTAACTTATAAAATTTGATTAACGTACAGTGAAAGACTTTTTGTCTTTCTATCTATCTATCTGTCTGTCTGTCTGTCTGTCTGTCTATCTATCTATCTTTTCTATCTGTCTGTCTGTCTGTCTGTCTGTCTGTCTCTATCTATCTATCTATCTATCTATCTATCTATCTATCTATCTATCTGTCTGTCTGTCTGTCTGTCTGTCTGTCTGTCTGTCTATCTATCTATCTATCTGTCTGTCTGTCTGTCTGTCTGTCTGTCTGTCTATCTATCTGTCTATCTATCTATCTATCTATCTATCTTTTCGCCGTGAAATCTTGACACCATGTGAATGGTAGCTGGTTAAAATAATTGTCTTACTAAAGTAAAACAGGGATTGTTCAGTAGTAAATAATCATTTCTGGTAAACATGTGAAATGAAACGTATGGATTTTCCATTTTTGTCTACTGTTTTTCAGTTTTTGACATAGTTTGAAAGACCCCGTTCTCCTCTACAATGTGTGCAAATGTCATGAAGAACGGGCCAAAAGAAACGACCTAAAATGACTTAAATGAAAACTCTGGTTCCATTGACTTCCATTAAAAGTGAAGTAGGTTTTTTACTTCTCCTGTAAAGTCACCGTTTTGAAGATTTGTGGTTTTTCATCTGACGGCAGCGACGTGCAGCTGGGAGACACTCTAGAACAACAAATCACGTTGCGATGTCAGAACTGAGAACAGAAAGCTGCGATAAATAGTCTTTATACTGTCTATTCAGTGGCTCTCAGCCAATCGCATTCATCGCAAGCTCACAGCATTACTACTAATCGTGCTATAAACTCAGTTTAGCATGAACTGGGCCGTGTGCTCTGGGTGACTTGCTTACTACCTTCTAAAATAGTACATTCCGCACTTTCTGAAAGGGGAAACATCTGCGTCTCATAGTTCAGCTCTTCATTAGTGAACACTGTCCACTCGCTGGCGCCCAGCCCTTTATGATCTAACACCAGACCTGGGCATTGTACCCGCGTGAGATCGTTGGTAAATTAGAAGTGAAAGGTAAACGTGTATCTACGACACCCCTGAAAGGTGCACGGAATACAACTACAGCGCTTTTATTTTGAAGGCAACCCGTTTGTTTGTTTGTTTGTTCGTCTGGCCGGTCAGTGCGCTTCACTCAAATGTGTCAGCAAACGTGTTGGACAGCTTTCAAGATCGCTCTGAGCCCTTAAATATGTCGGCTAAGGTTACCAAAAGAAAGATTGACGCTGAGCGCAGAGTTTTTAACAAGACATGGACAAAGGCATTAAATATTTATTTACTGAAGCCAAAGGTAAAGCTGTGTGCTGGGCTTGTGGAGGGCAGATACAGTCTGAATCCCCATGATGAGAGTAAGCCTGCGGAGAAACACAAGAACTTGACCGATGCAGGACGGGCACGGCCGTCTGAAGGTCTGCCAGCGAAACTGCAAAGGCAGCGAGGATTTTTACAAAGCTCCACTCATCCAGGCAGGCAGCAGTCAGGACCAGCTTCAGTTGAGATAAGTGATACTTTTTTAATCCCACAAACGGGGAAATTCCACCTCCGCATTTAACCCATTCCGTGAAGTGGAGCTCCACATACACACTAGTGAATACACACACACTAGGGGACGGTGAGCACACTTGCCTGGAGCGGTGGGCAGCCCAATCCACGGTGTCCGGGGAGCAGTTGGGGGTTAGGTGTCTTGCTCAAGGGCACCTCAGTCATGTGCTGTCGGTTCCGGTTACAGGGCCAGTTCCCTGACTTCCAGCCCACGACTGCTTAGTAATATCGCACAAAATTGCAAGAAACCGTAAACCACTGAAGTGAAAGTGATGCTGGTCTCTGACAAAACGTGCGATTTTATGTCAGGTTGTGATGCTAGATCTTTTAAACGGTGCAAAATGTTTAGTTTTCTAAACTGAACCATCGCAAGTTTATTAAATGATATAATCCTCCACATTTTGATCATTATAATGATTCATTTACTGTTCTTCCTATATAAAGGGTTATTATAAATGCTGTATACAGGATATATGTATTGGGTAGAACTGAGTTAAGTATATTAGTCTGGCCCTAAAACCATTCCAATCTCTCATGTGGCCCCTTGGGAAAATTAATTGCCCACCCCTGTGTAACCCACCCACTGTCCTCCTCTAATATGCATATTTGAGAAAATCAGCATTAATATCCGTCCAGAAATCTGTAGCAGAACTTCCAGGGCAGTCTAAGGTCACGTTCCTGTGTTTGGATCACATCGTACAGTATTTCCTGTCTGTGTAGTGTCTCAATCTCTTCCTCTGCATTGCTTGTCCTGACAAAACCTTTGTCGTCACATGTTAGTGAGAACCTTAGTAGTCGGCCTGTTAAAGCACTGCAACATGTGCAGTACCTTAAAAGTTTGTTTTCACTGCTGTCTGAGTAAAAATAAGCGCAAAAATATGCGTAAGAACTGTTTATTTGCTGAGGTTTGTTATTGCGCTGACATCTGATTGGCTGAGCTGCGTTCAAACCCGTTGTAAAGGCCGTGATCTAGCACTGCCATGACCGCATCACAGCGACTGAACTCCATCACTGCGCCGCGGCACGGAAAACCCTTCTGCTGTTAATGGAATAAACTTGGACTCTAATGCTGATCCCCCGGAGCACCGAGTGAACTGATGAAGTGAGAACCCGTTGAAATTGAGGGGCTGATGACTTATTTTCTTTACTAGGACTGGGCTGGTCAGCTAGCCAACAGACTAAAAGACAGCAAACACGCTAAACAACCCCAACATTAATATCACAGGCCTGAATTAAAGTACTCAGGATATGATTCACTGAAAAACGGCAGTATAGAAGTCTGAAGAATGTCGCCTGAATGTCTCACACGCTTCAAATGTCCCTGTTTCAGTCAGAAGTGGCGTCAAATCCAGGCTGAGTCCCAAACGGCTCCGTACTCCCGAGCTAAATACTGCGCTGTGTAACGTTAGGTTTAGAAATTCCAGCTTGGCGAATAGAGACTGCCTGTCGAGTCTGAATGTGGACGAATCCCAAATGACCATTGTGGCGATATTTTGCTCTGTTGGGCTGCAGGAGTCAGTATTTAAATACCTATGTAGTGCACTATGTAGGGAGCAGGGAGCCGTGTGAGATTCAGCCCCAGTGTGAGAAAAGGGGCGTCGTCAGACTGGCAGACGACTCGCGGGGGAGATTTGGTGACCAGAAGGTGCTTATAAACTGAAGGTGTTAGCATTAAACAGAGCTGTGTGATCATTTGTTCACTGTTACATGAAAAAAGATTTAAAAATCATAAAATTTTCTTTCTTCTTTCAATTTTAGCAAAGATTCTCACAAACAACCCCTCTACAGCTCTCAGGCACCTCCCCTTATTATACAGAACTGGTGCTTCACACTAAGCGATCCGTCCAGAATGGGTGTCGGCTCCCGCAGACGCCGTCTTCTTTGCTGAATGCTGATCGTGTGATCTGGTGATGTCCATGTGGCCAGCTGGTCGTTGCTGAAGAGCTCTTACTGCCTGTCTGAGCCTGTGGCACAGCTATGGCTGTGTGCCCATGCGCACGTACACCGTTCTCCCCTGTAGGTGGGTTTCAATTAAACCGAGCCCTCCGGCTCTGCTTGTTCTCTGCTCTCCTCTTTGTCAGCAGGCTGAATGAGTGTGGCCCCTACTGGGGTTTTCTCCACTCACACCACTGTTTTTACTGGCAGGACTCCACTGGACCACAGCTCCGTCAGTGTATTACAGAAATATATTTTTGATCAAGATAAGGTAGACCCCCATGGACCCTCACAGAGCACGTACTGTTGGGGGGTGGGTCATTCCCAGCATTGCAGTAACACTGACGTAGTGGTGGTGTGTTAGTGTGTGTTGCGCTGGTATGAGTGCATCAAACACAGCAGTGGTGCTGGAGTCTTTAAACACTGTGTCTATTAGACACTCATACCTTGTCGGCCCACCTTGTAGATGGTGACCACATCAGTGGTCACAGGACGCTGTTGGCTGGATATTTTTGGTTGGTGGACTATTATCAGTCCAGCAGAGACACTGAGCTGTTTATAACTCCAGCAGCACTGCTGTGTCTGATCCACTCAGACCAGTGCAACACACACTAACCCCACCACCACCACCACGTCAGTGTTGCTGCAGTGCTGAGAATGACCCACCACCCAAACAGTACCTGCTCTGCGAGGGTCCAGGGGGTCCTGACCACTGAAGAACAGGGTAACAGAGTATCAGAGAAACAGATGGACTACAGTCTGTAACTGTAGAACTACAGAGTGCAGCTATACAGTAAGTGGAGCTGATAAACTGGACAGTGAGCGCAGAAACAACACTTTAGCTTCACCCGTTCATCTTTAAGAAATAAGGAGTGTTTGAGTTTCTGAATGAGGCACAACATAGGACAGCCAATCAGAACACAGCTCATTCTAGTCTTAAAGGCACAGTAACAGACACAGCCTGGTTAATCCTAAGGGAGTCTTGCTCAAGGAGTCCTCAGTCATGAACTGTCGGCACTGGGGATTGACCTTCCGGTCACAGGGCCAGTTCCCTAACCTCCAGCCCACGACTGCCCCAAATGATCAGGCTGCATGTAAACGTGGCTAGTGGCAGCAGATCAGGTAGAAGAACATTGCCAGCTTGGAGCTTAAGTTAAGTATCAAGAGGGGACACAACAGCCAAGAGCTTCTCCACCATAGGTTTCATACCGAAACATGAGCTCGAAAGCTGGAGTACAGAAGGACTGTGTTAGCACAACGATCTCTCTTGAAATGATGAAAGAATTCACAAACAGCCAAGATATAACTAAAAAATAATGGAATGCTTTGGGCCATTTTATGTCAAATTCAAAGCATATTTTAAACATAATAAAAGTGTTTATTTTTATTATGTTTGTTTGTATTTTCCTTGCCTGATATTTTTAAGTTTAGCGCATTTTTTCAAAGGCATAAATTAAATTGCATGGCTTTCCATTGTGTGTGTTCAATTTCGGTTTCATTTTTGTCTGGAAATTTTCTTCTTGCTAGCGTAGTGAGTCATTCTTCTCACTATGCCAGGCAAATGTAGCATTAGGGATCTTACGCTGTGGCTCTTTTTGACTCTTGGGTGATGTTCGAACTGCAGGCAGATCGGACTTGTTCCTCAGATCAGGCCTCTTGAGTCGACTGTTCCCACTGTGATCAGATCGGATTTGTGAGTCCAGACATCGCCAGTCTATCTGGATGGGGTGCTGTGGTAACGATGTAGGCATCAGTAACTGTGTAGCTACACTGGATTTCAAATGTGGATGTGGGAGGTCATCGTCTCCACCTCCAAACTCTCGGAATTCTGGCATAAGCATGAATCTTTCACGCTCTTCTTGAATCCCAGCACTTCCGTCACTCTAGATTTGACATTGTTGTTGTTTGGCGCCTCGCAAGTGATGCAAAAGACACATTAAAGTCAGATCTGGGTGTCACATCTGTAAAAATCTGTTTGGAATCGCATTTCGAAGCACCTCCAAACGTGGTTTGGATCCTAGTTGATCCTAGTAATTGACTTTAATGTGGCTTTTAGCTGTCCAGACTATCAGAATCCAATCTGGATTTGATCTGGATTTGCCAAAAATCGGATTGCCAAAAATCAGCCCTCTTGTAGCTGAGCCATTCTGCCTGGATGGAGAATTGTGTGGTGCTGTAGTGTTATCCAAAGAATGGAAATGGACACTAGTGACCACACGTGTCTGTGTGCACGACCACAAACGGGGAGGGAAGTTGTTCTGATTGGTTGTAATTATTGGCAGTAATTCCATCTGCCATGCACCCCCACAAGCCACAATGACCGGCACCCGAATCCTGAACACTGCCAAAGGTGTGAGTGACGGTGGACGGCAGCCGCCAGAGAGGGGACGGCGACGACGATGACGGCTATGAGAGGCACAAAGGCAGGATATGAGTCCTGAACTTGGCCGTCCAGTCACCGCCTCCTGTTCCTCAGTGAGGACACTGGCAATGAATGTGAGGTGTAGTGAAGAGGCCTCGCTGCGGAACATGTAGGCGGGGCGCTGGTGGCGGTGTTCGGGATTCGGGCCCCACCCTCCTGCCGGCTCTCGCAGCTGTCCTCAGGGCCCAGGGGAGAGGATCGTGGCACATCATATTCCCATTGATATCCGTGTGCTGATCTATTGTGAACCCCTGGTACCCCGAAAGTATCCATACAGGTTGGTCACTATGAAGTAATGGCTTAGCCATTTCAGTATCTCTGTTGTTGGAACAGAACTTCCCAACTTTTAAGGAGAAGGAAAAAACCTCCTTTTAATGTAAGTCAATGGAACCAGACTCCCTCCCCCCCCCCCCAAGTCATTTTGGGCCGTTTCTTTTGGTCTGTTCTTCATGGAATTCACACACAATGTAAAGGACAACAGGAATTTTCAAATTATGTCTAAAACTGAAAAACGACAAAAACGGAGATACAAGGTTTTCTTCCGACAGCAGCGCTGGTGTATGGAAATGAAAACCGTATATACCCTTTCGCTCTGATCCAAGCATCTCTCCTTTAATGTCTTTTGTGGAGATCATTGTCAGTGATCAAAACTGAGCATCTGGGGTCCTCCAGTCAGTAAAGCGTAGTGTAAGAGTACAGTGGGTGGGGAAAGGGTGGGGTTTTAAGCCATGGGCACATCCACACTCAAAGGACTGGGCTTTTTTCCGAGGAGCTTATAAACTCTAGGGTTCGGTTTCACGATGAAAGAAGATGCGAAACTTCTTGAATTCTTGAAAATGTCCTCCTGTTCCAGGAGTCCAGCTCAGTCCTGGGCCTTGCCTCCGTCCTGGGCCTCAAATGCTGTTTTCATTGAGTCATAGTTTGAGTCATCCTCCGAATTCCTCTCCCGCTGCTCTCCAGGCCTCAGAACCGTGTGTTTGGTTTCTGCTCTGGAGGAATGCGGGTACCCGGTGACTTTATTCCTGCTTTCTTTGCCGCCTTTCAGGCGCTTTTAGGGACAAATGGGAGGTTTTACAGTGGCTCAGATATTTGATAGCTCTTCAGTCAGGCGCTAGTCTTTGAGTGTTAATAGACCTAAAGAGGGTGGGTGTCATCTCTCCATACGTCTTGGTCTCTGTGCTTGGGTCCAATCCTTTAGGTGCGGGTTATTGGTTCTAATGGAATAATGCGGTATAAAACCCAACTGAGTCATATCTGAGATATCCAAATCGCAAGAGTTGTCTTAAGATCCATTTGCCATTTGGGTTCTGCTATCGTTATGGTGTCAAGCTTGTAACAACAGAAGAACCTTTTTGGTGCTCTATAGAACCATATACAACACATTCTCCATCAATCTGAAGAACCATTTCACCATGCAAAGAACACTTTAAGCATGCAGATGGATCCTAAAGCTGTTTGTGGCTCTATATAGAACCACTGTCTCTACTGATGGACCCTCGAAGAACCATTTTTTAAGTGTGTACAGTGTCAAAAATGTTGTCTTAGGCTTTCAGAGGGAAAATTGAGAGCTTGTAAAATGCCTGTGGATGAGTTGGACCCATCAGAGGCAATCAAACCTCCATGTGTTGTGACATCACAACCATGACTTACTGGCAGTCTGGTCATCTAGGGGTCAAGCCAAAAAAAAACGTGGATATTCTGGTCTTCTTGGCCAAAAAAATCAGGCCCGAATCTCTGTTTATGTTGCGATAATTTTTGGTAAGTCAGAGAAAAAATCGCAGTTAGGTATTTTCCCGAAATCGTTCAGCCGTCTGTACAAATAGTGGCTTTTTAAAAAAAGTGCTTGACAACTTGCTAGTTTGTGAAAATTGTGGCGCAAACTGATTTGATCATTTTTGTAGTTGTTTGTTGTTGTTGTAGATGTTTGGATTTTGGAGGAGCTGATAAGTTTGATAACAAGTGTAAGACGTGTAGTGCAGTTATTTGAATCAGGGGTGGAGCAGCACAGCGTTTTGATACCGTTACTGAAACCGATGCTGGTCTGCTGGTTTTTCTTTAAAGATTACCAAACCTTAAAATGATTTATTTAAAATTGTGGCACTTCTGTTAACTTGAGTATCTAAAAGTAGAAATGTGCCAGTATTCATGAATTTTGTATTCCGTGATATTAAACACGCCTGGTAATGTTATCGTGGATCATGAACGCCGTAGTTCTACCATATTATTTATGGGCTGTGTTTATTGCTGTGGCTCCCCTGCCTTCCCCCCCCCCCCCCCCCCCCCCCCTCTCTCTCTCTCTCTCTCTCTCTCTCTCTCTCTCTCTCTCTCTCTCTCTCTCTCTCTCTCTCTCTCTCTCTCTCTCTCTCTCTCTCTCTCTGTCTCTCTCTCTCTCTGGCTCTCTCTGTCTCTCTCTCTGTCTCTCTCTCTCTCTCTCTCTCTCTGTCTCTCTCTGTCTCTCTCTCTCTCTGTCTCTCTCTCTCTCTGGCTCTCTCTCTCTCTCTCTCTCTGTCTCTCTCTCTCTCTCTCTCTCTCTCTCTGTCTCTCTCTCTCTCTCTCTCTCTCTCTCTCTCTGTCTCTCTCTGTCTCTCTCTGTCTCTCTCTCTCTCTCTCTCTCTCTCTCTCTCTGTCTCTCTCTGTCTCTCTCTGGCTCTCTCTCTCTCTGTCTCTCTCTCTCTCTGGCTCTCTCTCTCTCTCTCTCTCTCTCTCTCTCTCTCTCTCTCTCTGTCTCTCTCTCTCTCTCTCTCTCTCTGTCTCTCTCTCTCTCTCTCTCTCTCTCTCGCTTGCTCTCTCTCTCACTCTCTCACTTGCTCGCACTCTCTCTCTCGCTTGCTCTCTCTCTCACTCTCTCTCTCGCTTGCTCTCTCTCTCTCTCGCTCTCTCTCGCTCTTTCGCTCTCTTATTCTCTCTCTCTCTCTCTCTCTCTCTCTCGCTTGCTCTCTCTCACTCTCTCACTTGCTTGCACTCTCTCTCTCGCTTGCTCTCTCTCTCTCTCGCTCTTTCGCTCTCTTATTCTCTCTCTCTCTCTCTCTCTCTCTCTCTCTCGCTCTCGCTCGCTCTCTCTCTCTCTCTCTCTCTCTCTCTCTCTCTCTCTCTCTCTCTCTCTCTCTCTCACTCTCTCTCGCTCTGCTCGGCTGTGCGGACGTGGCGTTCTGACCCGCGTCCTGAGTGTGATGTAACCACAGTGTCCTTGGCCTCTCCGCATCGATGTGGTAGATGTGTCACTTCGAGTGGAACACTCTCTTCCAGTGAGTGCATTTAAAGGCCTCTCACTCTGCCTCGGTGTTGTCCAAGGCAGTTCTTCCGAATAAGGCCTCAGTAAAGTCTTCTACCTTTGGACCAGCGTCTGGACTAACAGCATTAGCTAATCCTCTCGAGGCCTCAGGGGAAGCGGGCCAAGAACGCACTTCCTGTTTGTGTTGATTGCCGTTGAATCATGAATCCTTCTCGTTTGAAGCGATTTGCCTCCTGCTCTTCGGCTGAGTCATTTACAGTAAACGTCAGGCCACCTGCGGCCTGCTCTCGAGACTCGAATTCTCAGGCTGTGAGTGCTTTGCGTGGCTCTGTTCGGGGGTAAACACAGAGTTTAGTCCACTACATTGTGCAGCAGTGCTGATGAAGATGGCAAACACTTGAAAGCCTGTTAACAACCCCAGCCCTGAGTGCAATATCGTGGCTACACTATGAAAAAAAGCCCCCACAAAAATAAAGGAGAATGCAGCAGTCGCTCATGAAGACACAGCTCTGCCACAGCCCTGATTAAGTCCTGTTTGTTTCAGGCTCCGTATCATAGGTACACTGTATGCAGATAATGGGTGGGTCTTGGGTGGGTCTTGGGTGGGTCTTGGCTGGGTCTTGGCTGGGTCTTGGGTGGGTCTTGGGTGGGTCTTGGCTGGGTCTTGGCTGGGTCTTGGGTGGGTCTTGGGTGGGTCTTGGCTGGGTCTTGGCTGGGGCTTGGCTGGGGCTTGGCTGGGTCTTGGGTGGCCTGTCGAAAAACAGAAATTTGTAAAAGGAATTGAAATCCCAACTGGGGTAAGACCAGTACGTTGGTTGGACTATATTTTCGGCAGGTCGCTGGTCTCTCTGAATTCCAGCGGACGGTTGGTTGCCATGGTTTCACTGACGCAAAGCAAAAATTTGATGTGTTTCCACTAGATGTTAACGTCCTGGAGAGAAATCGCTTGTGTGCTCATCTTTATTTAATCCTGTGTCTGTGTGGTCAGTTTGTGCTGAAAACAAGGCAAAGGCACCGCCGCAATTCGTCCACCTGTAGTAGGAACAGTTGCCCAGGAACCAAAATAGCCTACTACGCTGCTCAGTGCTCAATTCCTATTGGTAACCGCCACATCGCTTCACTCCTTATTTGCATGAAGTTAACCTTTCCTTAACTGTAGCTGCATTACAGTTTCTCTTCACCTACGTCGTAGAAGGCCGCTGGTGGGGTCACCATGCAGCCTCGTTAGGACCATTCGCGTGGCCAATAGGCTACTGAGGAGGAGTCTTCGTAGGACAGGAACCACACTAGCTCGGCTGCAGCCCAGGCTTTGGAACGCAGCTAGTGTCATTGACTCCGCCCACTTTGTGTCACCAACGTTTGCGTCGCCCCTGTTGCCGGAAGTCGCCAGATCTCATTGAAATGAATGAGCTTCGAGTCCTTTGCTGCATCGCGTCGCTGCCAGTGTGAGTGCAGGGTAAAGCTCAT
>NC_051233.1:4067344-4107344 GCF_015220715.1 Pygocentrus nattereri | reverse complement strand
AAACGGCCTGTTTTTGTTGCTGTACCTTTAAGGCTGATATAAAAGTACATGTAAATGACCTCTGTTCTGATTGGCTGCCCTGTAATGTGTGGAATGGGATTTAGTGTGTCCACTTTTACAGCTTCCTTTCCTCTCAAGTAAACCTGCAGACGCACCTCCAGAGCTCTGAAGTGATCAAACCCATTCAGTGGTGCTGAGGTCTGGACTCTGGGGTGGTCAGTCCATCGTCCAGCTTCTTTGTTTGATGCGTCCGTCTCCTTTTCTCAGTGAGGTTCTTCTTGATCCGCTACACGTCCTTTCAGACCCACAGCGCTGAGTGGTCTTCTCACAGTGGAAGGATGGACAGAAACACCTGTGGATGTTTTCAGATCTGAAGCAGCTTGATGTTCTCCTCTCTCTCAGAGATCAAAGCTTTAAGAGCTGTTTATCTGATGGGGGCAGGGTTGGTGTCGACCAGGTCTTCCAGGTGGTTGTTAGGAGGCCCATTTTTGAACTCCAGTTTTGGGAACTCCTGGTTTCGTTTATTTTTCATTTTTATTTAGTGCAGCTTTGTGTGCTGATGTCAGAATTTGAGCCTTGGATTGAGCCCAGAATTGAGTTCCTAATGCTTAGTACCATCAACTGCTTTGAAATGCTACTGACGGCCAAATTACCAGGGTTTGGCCTTGAGGCTCTCAGGCATACTGTGCATGCTGACTGGGTGAGTTTTAGGCTTTATAATTAGCTTTTTATTTATATTTTTAACTGAATATTTGTTCAGTTTCATAAAAAAAATGTATTTCAGTGCAAAAACGTGATTTTTCACCTTTTATATGGTAACGAATCCAGTTGTGTGCAAGGTGTCGGCCCGATCCGGGATCCAGTACAGTCTTATATGGGGATTAGCTGTGATTACCTTGTGCCGCGGTGCGTCCAAGGTCCAGTGTGTGCATGTGGAGTTTGCTACCGCGTGACAGTGGTCATCAGTGGATTACAGTGTTTAGCCTAATGCTAGGGAAGCGTCTCGGAGAGCTTGTTAGGACAGAGTGAAAACTGTTGTGCAAGATTTCACACAGATCACACTAGGAGGTGGTGGTGAGGAGGGAGGAGAGACTGGTTACGCTGGTAGAAGTGAAGGTTCTATGCAGGCACATTTTTCAGTCATCAAGCTACGAACAGTGTAAATGTTCCCTCAAAGGTTCTACAGTGGTTCTAAGGTCTGATTGTGGAGCTTAAATCAGTTCCTCCAGGTGAAAAGTTGGTATTTGTTCCTTTTCATAACCGAATGTTTTAAAACAGAGCAGTAGAGTAAAAGCCTGGAGGCGAGGCGGGGCGGGGTGTGTGGAGTCAGTCCAGCTTAGAACAGATCATTTCAGTGGATTATGGTTCAGTTATGTTCCCTGACTAAAGGCACTGAGATGAACCCTTGAGGGAACCACCCCAGTGACCGTTTCAGACCTCAGTGCTCATGAGGGTCATTTCAGGACGGCAGGTCGTTCACATCCGTCACAGATTTGTTAGGATTTTCCCTACAAACTTCACGAACATCTCAGGTGCACAGGTCAGAATCCACCCACCAGAACCGAGTTTTCCTCGAAGGAGCGATGCCGCGGACTCGCTTTGCTTCGTATTCGCGCCTCGCCGACGTTTTCCTGCGTGCCTCTGACGTCATTTGTCGACAAATAAAACCATTGGTGTGTTTTGACTGGACGCACAAATGGATAAGACCGTTTTCATATGGCGAGGGGTTCAATCTTCAAGTGAATTGAGTTCTGTGAACACACGGTGGCCCCCCCTCATCGGGAAAGGGATTTTTTCGTGCTGCTGTCCCGACATTGCGGTTTACTTGCCCTGAGCATTCGGGTGATCGTTATTATTGAACCCTGACAGCCTGTACTCTAAGCTGCTGGACCTACTTTTTTTGGCGGAAGAAGTCGGCAGCATTAAAACTCTGCTTTACTTTTTTCTTTACTTTGCCAAACAGCTACAGCAAATAGAACGCTTGACTCCTGATGTTGATCTTGACCTCTTTTTCAGTATCAGCCTATGCGGGTAAGAAGGCCTGTGCTGAATCATGTGCTTATATCATTCCCTCAGTATCGTCAGTCTCAGAGCACAAAGTCAAGGCTTGTTAGCGATCTGTGTAAACTTTCTTAAGGGCATGTTTGACCTATGAGCATTACTTTACATCTAGATCTCATATTAAAGACCCATTAGTCATACAGAGCAAGCCTGGAGGAAATTAGCTGCACACGCCTGCCTGTTCCAGGTGAGGCCGTGATCTGACTGGCTGTTTAGTGGGGAATTACATCGATCAGGTATAACGTGATGACCACCTCCTTGTTTCTGCGCTCATTGTCCATCTTATCAGCTCCACTTACTGTATAGCTGCACTCTGTAGTTCTACAGTTACAGACTGTAGTCCATCTGTTTCTCTGATACTCTGTTACCCTGTTCTTCAGTGGTCAGGACCCCCATGGATCCACTCAGACCAGCACAACACACACTAACACACCACCACCGCGTCAGTGTTACTGAAGTGCTGAGAATGACCCACCTGCTCTGTGAGGGTCCATGGGGGTCCTGACCCCTGAAGAACAGGGTAACAGAGTATCAGAGAAACAGATGGACTACAGTCTGTAACTGTAGAACTACAGAGTGGACCTATACGGTCAGTGGAGCTGATAAGATGGACAGCGAGCGTAGAAACAAGGTCATGATGTTATGCCTGACCGGTGTAAGTAAGTGGTCTGTAAAAAGTGGCTCTGTATCTGTTCCCCTCACCGTGCAGAGCAGTGACTTATCTGTGTTGACTATCTCTCACGCTGTTGTTTATTTGTTTACCTCCAGCCCCACGGGGAAGAAGTTCAGAAGCAAACCCCAGCTGTCCCGTTACCTCGGCAACACGGTCGACCTAGCATGCTTCGACTTCCGCACGGGAAAGATGATGCCCAGCAAAGTGCAAAAAAACAAACAGAGGCTTCGCAGCGAGAACCTCAGCCTGTCCAAGGTACCAAAAGACACCTAGAACTCTAAGGAACAACAACTGTGCATGAGTCAAGTTCAGTAATAGCAGAATGGATGGAAAGTTCTTGTAAGCCAGATGAAGACGGGTGATGATCTTGGAGCCTTCTGAGGCCTCCAGCCTTGTTCATGTTAATACGGATACGTTTCAGAACTCCGTTTGCTTTTCCATCCACACTGAATCAGCGTCTTTTTGAAGGCCAGATACGTTTGAAATTGAGACTCATAATCCAGTATTGAAACGTTTTTGATTCTGTTGTTTTCAGTCGGAAAACAAGAAATAGCTCAATTTTACAGTTTCACAGACTAATCATAACATCACGTAACACGCAAACAGCAACTGAGCAAGGGGGTTGATTTGACTGATTTCAGTTTAATGAAAATAGACGCACCTGTGGTCACAGGAGCTCAGAAACCAGGCGGTCGCGGTCGAGAAATGGTGAGGACCGGAGGGTCGGGCATGAGCGTTGAGGTGGTTGGTGTAGTGTAGTGGGTAACACCTCTGCCTTCTGCGCTGTAGACCGGGGTTCAATCACCCTACACTACACCAATAAGAGTCCTTGGGCAAGACTCCCAACACCGCCTTGGCCTGCCTGTGTAAAGCGATCACATTGTAAGTCGCTCTGGATAAGAGCGTCAGCCAAATGCCGTAAATGTAAATGTAGATGTAAATGTAATGGTCAGTCTAGGTCTGGCGTTATGGAAGGCTAGATATCGTTTTATATGTGTTTGTTGACTTTTTTCTATTAGCATAAAAACTGCACTGACATGCAACACGACTCCCGCCGCGTGCGCTGGTCCTGCGATCACGTTAGTTCATAGTGTTCTTATCGTCATGTGGCGGCGGCCCTGCCTCCGGTTTTTGGGGGGGAAGGAGCTTTAGAGGTGCGTTAGAGCTGCGTCAGGGGTCACTGTTCAGTTTTGCTTCTCAGCGTTTTTTAATATTCAACATTTTTCAGGGCTGATAACCTTGGGTGCTGAATGATTTTCGGGGGGTGGGGGGGCTTCAGCACCCCCTGGGTTTGTTTAGTTAGTCGGGTTAAGTGTCTACCATGAAGCGCGGGGGGGCGGAGGTGACCTTCATTGTTTGAGCCTCTTCCGCAGGTGTCAGTAAAGAGCACCTCTCTAGCAGAATGACCGTCCCTCCTGAGTCTCCTTCACCAAGAGGCTAAAGTACTGGTCATTACAACTGAAAGACAGAATGTAATCTAGTGTCCATCTGCCTGTGTGAAGCGCACGTACCCGTTCGTGAGCTTGAGCGAATCAGCAGCTGATCTAGGTTGCGCAAAGCCCCCGTCAAATGGTGGGAGTTCAGTTTCTTCTCTATATCATTTCTTTCTCATGTAGTTTGTGCTGGTCAAATATACGCTTCAAAAAAGTGATACATCCTGTCAAAACACCAGAACCACAGGCCTGATTTCTGCGCCTCCACACCTCCGCGCTGCAGGTTTAATTTAAAATGGGTTCATTAGAATACGACCCTTTATTTCTTCGCTGTTTGCTTGATATTTGATTTTATTTTAAAATTTGGTTTTAAAAACCAGATGAGCAGAAGGTGCATGGACCGTTATGGGTCTGTTTATCTTGTGGTCATTCGATTTTCATTCCAAATTCAGTGTTGAAAAAGGGGAAAACGCGGGAAAAGCGCTTTAGGTTCTGTGGAAAGGTTTAGGTTTGTGTTTGTTTACAAACTAATCGTGAAATAAAAAAAAAAAAAAAGCACAGGAAGATTAAAGGGTTGTATTTTATTTATCCAGATATCCACGTTTAAAGTTTTCCATGGCTTAGAACTGGAAGTTAACGGGTCGAGGGCACCTGCGGTCACAGAAACTCAGAAATCAGACGGAAATGATTGATCATGAATGTTGACGAGGGTCCCGGTCCTGGCATTTCGGGAGACTGTGACAGTTTATAGGTGATCGTATATCTGATGTAGCTGTTCTATCAGCAGAGTTTTGCTCGTTACCGTACCAGTAGTGCGTTTTTACTGCCGCATTGCTGTTGTGATATGACTTGCTGTGTGTTAACAATGCAGTGTTGAATAATGTGGAATAATTAAAGACCGATCTGCATCAATTTGATTAAAGTAACTTAACTGTGATGGGTCTGGATGCTCCTAGTAAGCCAGGAAAAGGCTGTGATTGGTTAGAAGGCTCAGGTGTCAGTATCACTAGGTGTCACAGTATCAATTGGATCCAATTTGATATTCAAATTTGTAATGTAATATTTAAATGATAACCACGCCCATTGAGTCGGGTGCGGTCATAGACAGTAAGTGTGTTTACATGCACCGTATTATCTGATAACAGCAGATTTTTTCAGTAATCAGATCAACGCGTTTAGATATACTGGCGTAATCAGATGATGGGGAAACTCCAGGTCTACTTGAGTCAGGCAGTAATCAGATTTCTGCTTTACATCCAACCAATAAACTCACAAACGTAATGTAAAACTCAAACTTCATGCCGGCAGCTGTTTTTAAAATATTGCCCCACTTTACCTGAAAATATGAACAGACGTCATCTAGAAGATGAAGAATATTTAAATCCTTCATTTCGTTAATCATGTATTCCTTTTCAGCATCGCTCCAGATGTTTTGCTGCGTCTCTCAGCAACGCTGATTGTTTATTTCCGGTGCCGCCGTCTGTTTTTGCTCATGCGCAAGCTGGGAAATCCGAAAGAAATCAGAGTAAGAGTTCGCAGCACGGAGAAATCTGATTACTGAGCTGAAATCCAGCCTCTTTATCAGATTCCCTAGACACTGATCTAGGAAATCAGAGTGTGCTGTTTGCATGACCATTTGAATAATCAGATAACTGCAGAAATCTGATTATGATCAGATCATCGAGTCCATGCAAACACACTCAGTGGCACCGCTCGTCGTCTTACTATTGGTGTTCCATTACAAAGCGAGGCCTAGACCACGAATGGTGGCTGGCATAGCAAATTTACAGTCGGTCCAAGTCTTTAAGATAAACACAAAAAAAGCTAAGCTTCTGTTTTCTCCTCTGATGTTACCAGACCTGTGCTTCTTTCTTTAGGCTGGACAGACACACTCTGACCCCAATGTAATACGCAGGCTCTGCACTGCCCTCGGGCGAGGTGGCAAGTTCAGAAATATCAAGCGTCAAAAATTCGAATCTACCCTTCAATTCTTCGACATTGACGACTATTTCAATATTTAGAGGTTCTGAACAATCCCTAGACCAGAGGTCACTGATAGGCGGACCCACGGTCTGAGTCCGGACCCGGACGCTGTCCTATGCCGACCTGGACCTGTAACCGATAAACTATGGAGAATTATTTAATTTCGACAGGGTGGTCCTGTTTTAATCGTTGTAACATTACGGTAGCTTTAGCGGCCGGAGACTCACAGACCAATCGCATGGGTTGTAAATATCACGCCTGACGCTACTCAGCCAATCAGATCTGTGTATCACGATCTCCGAGACCGAGACTCGAGTCAGTGATTCACACACAGGGGAGGGACGAGGAGAGAAACAGCAGTCAGAGAAGAAAGTGAGTCAGAGGGAAGTTATTCCACATGTCGTGCTCTAACGAGAGAAAACTGACAGTAAATGTTGCTGAAATCTGACTGAACTGGACTTTATTTGATCTGATATTCAGTTTGACTGTATAAGATGTTGATATTCCTACTCGGCTACTTCAGTAAACAGTATAAGGCACTGAGTCATGATGCAAGTTAGACATTGTAATGTTCTGGACCTTCGCTTGAGGAAATGATCTCTCACTGGACTCTAACCGAAGTTCTAGATAATATCATGATGATAATGATTAGCAGATGACCACCTGCAGTAGAAGTATCTGTGCTGCTGCCTGGCTCAGTTAACGTCAGGAGTTCGCTGTCACAATGTTACGAACAAACACCGGGGACTTTTACAGTAACTGTGCATGCGTACGCTGTGTGCGTGCTTGTTTACATGTTATAGTCCGCCCTAATCGTCGTGTCACCCTGACCGAGCAGATAACAGGAGAGCTCTCCTGGTCCATGCTGGACCAGGCACATAGACAGATAGAGAAACAAAATTCTGGAAAATGGCATGTTTCCAGAAACCTGGACAACTGCCCCTACACAGCGTTGCCCCATTCGCAGTGAAATGAGTGAAAATAAGTCTCTGTTCCTGTGAGTTTCCTGTTCGCTGCTGTAGAGATTGTGTAACACTTTTTAGTAATGTGGCTTCCCAGTAAGTCTGCGGTCAGTAGTTGGTGGGAAGCTGCGCCGTTGTTCTGCAGAAGGCCTTTGGACATTCCAGCTGGACACGAGGCCTGTGTGTGTGCGCGCATGTGTGCTTTGTTAACCCCCTTTTACCCAGTCCTGGTGGTGGTGGTGTGTTAGTGTGTGTCGTGCTGGAACGAGCGGATCAGACACAGCAGTTCTGCTGGAGTTTTTAAACACTGTGTCCACTCACTGTCCACTTTATTAGACACTCCTACCTGGTCAGTCCACCTTGTAGGTGTAAAGTCAGAGACGACAGCTCATCTGCTGCTGCACAGTTTGTGTTGGTCGTCCTCTAGTCCTTCATCAGTGGTCACAGGACGCTGTTGGCTGGATGTTTTTGGTTGGTGGACTGTTCTCGGTCCAGCAGTGACACTGAGGTGTTTAAAAACTCCAGCAGCACTGCTGTGTCTGATCCACTCAGACCAGCGCAACACACACTAACACACCACCACCACCACCTCAGTGTTACTGCAGTGCTGAGAATGATTCACCACCCAAACAGTACCTGCTCTGTGGGGGTCCTGACCACTGAAGAACGGGGTAAATGGGGGCTAACAAAGAAACAGATGGACTACAGTCTGTATTCACTCGCCCATCCAAATCATTGAATTAATGCTTAATTCCAGTCACTTCCATGGCCACAGGTGTATAAAGCCGAGCCCCTAGGCCTGCAGACTGCTTCTACAGACATTAGTGAAAGAATGGGTCGCTCTCAGGAGCTCAGTGAATTCCAGCGTGGTACTGTGATCGGACGCCACCTGTGCAGCAAGTCCAGTCGTGAAATTTCCTCACTACTAAATATTCCACAGTCCACTGTCAGTGGGATTATAACAAAGTGGAAACGATTGGGAACGACAGCAGCTCAGCCACGAAGTGGTCGGCCACGTAAAATGACAAGAGCGGTCAGCGGATGCTGAGGGGCATAGTGGGCAGAGGTCACCAACTTTCTGCAGAGTCAATCACTACAGACCTCCAAACTTCATGTGGCCTTCAGATCAGCTCAAGAACAGCGTAGAGAGCTTCATGGAATGGGTTTCCATGGCCGAGCAGCTGCATCCAAGCCTTACATCACTTTGTGTTTGGCGGTTGCCAGGAGAGCGGTGCTTGTCTGACTGCATTGTGCCAAGTGTAGTTTGGTGGAGTCCTGACCTCAACCCCATAGAACACCTTTAGGATGAATTAGAGCGGAGACTGTGAGCCAGGCCTTCTCGTCCAGCATCAGTGTCTGACCTCACAAATGCGCTTCTGGAAGAACGGTCAAAAATTCCCATAAACACACTCCTAAACCCTGTGGAAAGCCTTCCCAGAAGAGCCAAAGCTGTTATAGCTGCAAAGGGTGGGCCGACACCATATTAAACCCTATGGATTAAGAATGGGACGTCACTCAAGTTCATATGCGTGTGAAGCCAGGCGACCGAGTACTTTTGGCAGTATAGTGTAGTAAGTGGAGCTGACAAGATGGACAACGAGGAGGTGGTCATAATGTTATGTCTGATTGGTGTGTGTGAGTATATATGAATGGACCAAAATTACTTGGACAAAAATTCTGGTTCCATTGACTCACATTAAAAGCAGAGAATGTTTCCTTCTCCTGTAAAGAGATTTTGGAGATACGATTCCATCAGTGACAAAAAAAAGAAACGCATGTCCATTTTGACACTTTTTATGTATTGCTTATATATACACACACACACACACACACACACACATATATATGTCCTATAATATAATATAATAATATTTCGGGCCGATACACATGACCCCACGTCCTGACATTGTATGAAAACCTATCTGTGTGTGTGCTTGTCTTACAGTGTCATACAGAGCTGAGTTGCACTGAGATTGTATCTTAAGAATGTGTAACATTACACGTGACCACACCTCTTCAGGCTCAATCGCTCACTGACACACACACACACACACACACACACTCACACACACACACACACTCACACACTCTCAGACACGTGCGTTGCTCCTCTTTAAAGGGAGCTCTTGGGCTATATTAAGAGTGATAAGCAAAATTGTAATTCAGCACCAATCACTGCTCACCTGCCATCAATAACAGCACTAATGCAGCTCAGTTTCACTTAGAAATGAGTTTATCAGTCTGATAATGTATCACATTTGGAGTGATATAAAAATAACCAGGCCTGTACAGATGAGTGCGCTCGGCAGCGCCTCTGGGACTGTGCAGGACGTTTCCTTCCGAGCGAGCCTCTGAAACTTTAATAACTGTCTTCTCCACACTCGTCTCAGTCAGAGGAGTGGCCGCTTTTCTCAGGCAGAGTCGGCTTTGCTGGCTTTAGTAGATAAGCACTTTGCTTGTTTCGCTGTTGAAACGGCTGGCGAGGAGGCGAATGAATCACAGTCTGACTTTTAATGGAAGTCTAGTCCATCCACAGCCTCCTGAAAGCGACGTCACCAGGCCGGACTCTGGACTGGACGTTCTGAATCTTTTCCCTGGAACTGGTTACGTGACCGGCGCACCTAAAATAGCTGTGAAATAAATAAGCGCCGTCTCGAGAGGCGTCCAAAACAACGGCACATTTTTATCCCCTCATTTCTGCCCTCGTGCACCCCCGTCTAGAATTAGTCTGGGGTGTAGGCTGTACTAGGGATGTAGTGATGTCCAGGTTTCGTATAGGTATACAGTGTGAAATCCTCACATACCTCTGCAGTTTGTAGTTGATTTTTGGATGTAATCATCATTTAAACTCAGTTACACCAGTCAGGAATGACACTATGACCACCCCCTTGTTTCTGCGCTCATTGACCGTTTTATCAGCAAAACTTACTGTATAGCTGGACTTTGTAGTTCTACAGTTACAGACTGTAGTCCATCTGTTTCTCTGATACTCTGTTACCCTGTTCTTCAGTGGTCAGGACCCCCATGGACCCTCACAGAGCAGGTACTATTTGGGTGAGTGGGTCATTCTCAGCACTGCAGGAACACTGACGTGGTGGTGGTGTGTTAGTGTGTGTTGCACTGGACTGAGTGGATCAGACTCAGCAGTGTTTAAACACCTCAGTGTCACTGCTGGACTGAGAATAGTCCACCAACCAAAAATATCCAGCCAACAGCGTCCTGTGACCACTGATGAAGGACTAGAGGATGACCAACACAAACCGTGCAGCAGCAGATGAGCTGTCGTCTCTGACTTTACATCTACAAGGTGGACCGACAAGGTAGGCGTGTCTAATAGAGTGGACAGTGAGTGGACACAGTGTTTAAAAACTCCAGCAGCACTGCTGAGTCTGATCCGCTCGTACCAGCACAACACACACTAACACGCCACCACCACGTCAGTGTTACTGCAGTGCTGAGAATGACCCACCACCCGCATAGCACTTGCTCTGTGAGGGTCCATGATGTTTACAGCTCAGCCCTATCAGCTCTGTAATGATATGAAATTAAGCTCGAGCATTATTAGCTTGGGTGAATGAATGAGCGCCTGCCCTGCAGACGTTTGCACCAAGATAGTAAAGTGATGGTAACCTGAGCAAAGCTGATGTGATCTCAGAGCTGTGGGTATGTTTACATTCTTGTGGTTATGCTGAGCCATGCTCGAGCATTCAGCCGTGGACGCTGTGCGTCAGTCACTGCTGGGCTCCGTGTCTGTTACACGCAGCAGTACAGCAGTATCGTAACTTATTCCTAATATCTAACATGGCATTATTTAGGTCTTGCAGTTTTGGTACCCAATTGCAAAGAAGTTGAGATAGTATCCTCTTCTTCTTTCGGCTGCTCCCTTTAGGGGTCGCCACAGCGGATCATCTGCCTCCATCTTGCCCTATCCACTGCCTCCTCTACTTTCACACCAACCATCTCCATGTCCACCTTCACTACATCCATAAACCTTCTCTGAGGTCTACCTCTTCTCCTTCTACCCGGCAGCTCCATCTCCATCATTCTTTGCCCAATATATCCACTATTCCTCCTCAACACATGTCCAAACCATCTCAACCTGGCCTCTCTGGCCTTATCTCCAAACTGCTCCACCTTCACTGTCCCTCTGATCTGCTCATTTCTAATCTTGTCAACGAAAATCTCAGCATCTTCATCTCCGCCACCTCCAGCTCAGCCTCCTGTCTTTTAGACAGTTGAGATAGTATGTGAAGTGCAAATAAAAACAGAGAGCAGTGATTAGTAAATTCTGTTTGTATGTGTATGTGTGTGTATATATATATATATATATATATATATATACTTCTTATTGACATATTTTCCTGTTTATAACGTTATGCTGACCGACTGTAGTTTCTCTGAATGTGCCTTATCTTTGTGACGTTTAAAGTATGACCTACCTTCACTCCTCAAGGCTCACTTTCTCTTTCTGTTTTGTTTTGATAAGAGACCTGTAGTTGATAGTGATCACAGAGCACAGATCAGTATAGACAGGTCTTAGAAATCCTTCACGTGTTATCAGTGTTGGGGCTGTTCCTCAAAACGTAGTCCATTAAAAAAATATCTAGTTTGTTCTCCAGCTCTAATGAATTGCTTCATTTCTTGCTTCCCAGAACAAGTAAAATCTCATTACTCTACTTTATTCCCCTCTAAAACCCATGGAAGTCTGCGAGGACTCTGGAGTCTTTTCTGTACCGCATTCAAAAAGGCCTGGTTCTGCCTGTCACGGGGTACTTTTGGCTTTGAGACACCTAGAAACTAGTGAGTAGAAACAGCTCAGAAACCAGCTTCCTCGACATTAGTAAGCAAAGTGTGAAGCCCACAGAGCTGTTTGTGGATAAAATTAGAGGTAAACCTGTTTAGGTGAGGCGGGCACTCTGGTTCCTCATCCATTTACTGCTCACAAGGGCTGGTTTTGATATCCCACATGAGCAGTCAAGCCCATAACAACTGTAAAATGTAGAAGTGTTTTCGGTGTTTGTGGCCACAATCACCCAGAAGGGCTGTGCAAGCTTGTAGTCGTAAGTCCTCGCTTTCACCTGCTGAGTGGAGACCCTAAAAGACTGGTTTTAATAAATAAAGTACGGCTGGTATCACAAATGCTATAATATGCAAACAGCAATTCTAACCAGTAACCAGCTGTGAGCATCCTGGCCAATCACAACCCCAGATGAGTTTCTGTGGCATTTTGGTTGAACCAAAGTATTTATGTATACCAACAAAAATAAATGATTTGGTCAAAAATAATGCAGGCCGGTCCCGAGTAGCACAACCATCTAAGCCAGTAGTTCTAGCACTTTTTCAGTCTGAGGCAGTTTTTATTGCATTTTTCATCATGTTTTACAACAAGGATGGGAAGAGGTACGGGGGAGGGGCCGCAGGACGGTGACATACGTTTTAGGAATACTCCCAAATCAAAACAAAGACAATGTATAAACAGCTACACTAGACTAAACAACGGCACACAATTTAATTTATGGAAACTACAGTTCTTGAATAGAGTCATACAAACTCTCCCAGTTTCTTATGGTTGACCGCTTTCCTCTAGTAAGCTTTTCTGTGAGCCATTCCGTCCCAGCTGTTTTGAAAACTAGATGTCCAGAATTTCATAGCTGAAAACTGTGGGGTGATCCACAGACTGTAAAACCTGCCATCAGCATCCTTCCTGGAATCAAAGAAAACCGAAGAGCTGAGTCATTATTTAAAAGACGTAAATGTGGATGAAGAGCCATTTTGTCCTTTCAAGAAAAATCAAACCACTTTGGGAGCCACAACGTTTTATGTCCGTTTTACCCCCTTAGCTGTAAATATGTCTGTTTCTGCTGATCAACTGCTATAGGCTAAGAAAATAGAATATAAATGAAAACACAGACTTACTGTGCTCTGCTTTCAGCTGTAGCTCAGCTATAGCTGCTTTTCTCACATCTCAGGCAGGAAACCTCTGTAAAAAGTGAAACAGTTTCTTGTAAAATTTCTCTCGACGTTTGGCTTTTTACGAGGCTGAAGCCAACTTCTTGTTCGAATTTTCAAGTTCCACCTTAAACGTTGCCCGAAGCGCCAGGATGTAACCGCTGGAACGGGAAAATTTGAAGCTGGCAAACAAGAAACTGACTACATGTTCATGACTTTTCCGTGTTCGTCAGTTTCTCGTGGCAGATTAAACGTATCAGGAAACCAGCTGGAGTGACTATAAATGCCAATAAGTCCATTCGTCTCCAAATTATCGATGTTCGTCTTAAATCTCTCTCTTTGCCGTTTCGTAGCTACTAGCTGGGCGGGACTGTTGTCTGTGTTGCTATGGTGCCCAGCAGGGATAAAGGGTGAGTTAGCAGTTCTACATTAACTCCAGTGTTTAAGACCGTTTACTGTTAAACTGTGTTTACCTACAAATCTAATTCTGCTGTGGAGCCACAACAGAGCAGCGAAAGAGTTGCCGACCCCTGGTCCAGGGCCTTCCAGAGGATTACTGACCTTGAATATTCATAGTATCCTGATGACGTCACACAGTCGCTCTGCCACCTTTTTGGTAGGCGACTTTAAGTTCATTGTGCAGTTATGAAGTAATAAAGCCATAGCTGATCCCACACAGGCAGTGAAACACCTGTTTCTGCAAATCCTTCGTTTAAAACTCATTGTGAAAGCGTTTTAACCAATAAACCTTTGATTTAATTTATTTCATTTGTTGCCATAAACGGCTGCGATTCCCCGCCACGTCAATCGTTAGTTCTGCAGCATCCCAAACTGAATACTAGCACACTAAACGTCCTGTAAAAAAACAGACAAACAAAGCAGTTCGACTAGAGGAGGCGTCATTAGAGCAGTAGGTAAAATATAAGAGTGTGTGGTTTGGGATCAGCCAGTGAGGCGCGTTTAACAGTCAGCGTCAGCGATTGTTGGAGGTTTTTCCCGATTGAGGATACATTCACTGGGGTTGACTGGGTGTTTGGGTTTTCTATGCTGTTGGCTTCGTATTCGTCAACTTGTTTTTCGCAATTTGTTCTATTTATAAAGAGCCTAAATGTAACATTCGAAAAAGAAGCTGGATAAATTGCATTTATTAGTTAAGAGTTGTGGTTTTAGCGTGTGTAAAATCTCACGCCTTCGATTTTTTATGAGCTTAAGAGATGTGCCTACCGAAATGACGGCGGGGAGCTTATAACGACGAAGTAAATTGGCTCATCATCCTCATCCCTACCTGTTGTAGCACTTGGCAAAGATACCTAAGGCTGCAGCAGGTGAAAGTGGCCCAAATCTGTTGGGCCACGTCATCTTTTAAACGTGATCTGCATGCGACATCAGTCTGAACAGATCAGCTCCTAAACCGACCCACAAGCGCAGAAGAACAGGGCCTCACGCGGCTCGTCCAGAGGTCAACAATCAGGGCGTCCAGCGAACGCCTGCCGCTCCCGGAGCTTCAGCTTCATCTTCGTCGGCATCACAGAAGCGATGATGAAGTTCCAGTGGTTGACCGCTGGACTCATCACCCAGAATGTGTCAGAATTCGCTATAAAAGAATCAGGTTATTTGGCCACGGGCACTTCTTTGGTTCGTGTCCTCGGATTCTTTGAACTGTTCTCTGACGCTGCAGCCTCGGTCTCCTCCGGCCGCGTTCGGCCACTTGGTTTGAAACCTTTTGACCACGGAGCGGCTGCGACGAGCCTCTGATAGTTTTGCTGTACAGGAACATCAACCTGAATGTTTGAGCCTCAGCAGCGCGAAGTTATGACGAATGTCGAGTTGGACTGTAAAAGCCGCACGAATTCCGATCTGGCTGTTCAGACGGAGTCACGTTGCCGCAGATCGGGTACGGATCAGATTTCAGTTCCACGCATGAAAGCGTCTCAAACATTTTTGCTTAAATGTGAAACGTGAACTTTTTCACCACTGTGTGAACCAGGAGCACAGTTACAGGGTTTTCTGGGATGGCCTCTGCCTTCTCACTTACAAGCCAGGTTCCTTATTGTGCTTAGAAGGCTTATAGATGGTTGGGCCACTTGGGTGCTCCCTGTATTGTTTTGACCAAAGTAATTGTGGGATTACATGAATACTTTGAAGTATTTTGAAAGGGACTGACACAGTGGCGACTACCAGTTGGAGTAATGCTGTATTTTCGCCTTATTGGCATGAAACATTGGTGGTGTGTGACTGACAGCTGTATGTAGCCAGGTAAATGTCGCCATGGTTACAGCGCCCACTGAAAACGTGTGTTTTTTGCTATTTTTATTTAGTGTAAAGTGGAAAAAGGCAATGATTTATGTTCATCCTGTTTTATAAAAGGCACCCCTGTAGCCAAGTCCCTGCTTCATACAGCTCTGAGAAAAGCACGTCGCCTATAATGTGAACCCAGCCTCTGTTTCTCTCTCCGCAGGGCAAGCCTGACCTCAACACGGCGCTGCCCATCCGACAGACAGCGTCCATTTTCAAACAGCCCGTCACCAAAGTGGTCAACCATCCCAACAACAAAGTCAAGACAGACTTACAGAGAGCGACGGAGCAGCCTCGGCAGGTTAGTCCGTCCCATGTCGACCGGTTTAATCCGGTTCAGTGCTGTTACGTCTGTCTTAAGGCTGTAAGCTGCTCGTTAATTTAAGAAGCCCTGGAGCCTTAAAGGGGAACTGCACTGATGTTTTATAATGACTTCTTATTAGAATTAGAGTTAATCCATCCGTCCATCCATCCATCCGTCTGTCTGTCTGTCTGTCTGTCTGTCTATCTGTCTGTCTGTCTATCTTGAATCTGTCCTTCTATCTATCTATCATCCACCCATCCTTCCATCTGTCCTTCTATCTATCTATCTATCTATCTATCTATCTGTCTGTCTGTCTGTCTGTCTGTCTTTCTATCTGTCTGTCTGTCTGTCTGTCTGTCTGTCCTTCTATCTATCTATCTATCTATCTATCTATCTATCTATCTATCTATCTATCTATCTATCTATCTATCTATCTGTCTGTCTGTCTGTCTGTCTGTCTGTTAGGAAGGGTCCGTCCGATTGTCCGCCCATCTATCTATCATCCTTGCATCCTTCTATTTTGATGTGAGATGTGCCAGAATTTTCCACAGTGGTGGTGATAGGAACCAAACATCAGACGAGTTTAATGCTCCTGAAAGCTCCCTCACAGGTCATTACATAAATTGGTTATGAATACACTCCCTGATGCCTGAGACAACGTTTTATGATAAATTTGAGATGATTATTTAATGATTTATAATAATTTTGCTGATGATCCATTTACGGCAGACGGGTACATGTGGGCCATTGAATGGCAGAAAAGCCCCCAATGAGAACATATTTTTTCTAGATTTACCACAATTTTAGCATCATCAGCATCTACATGTAGGTGGTCTCTGATAACAAATAACGAAAAAAGCTGTTTGTCTTGTAGGTGTTGTGACCGCTGGTTCCTTTCACCACCGTTGTAATGAAAACCACCACCACACCACTGAAATCAGTACAGTATGATGTCTCTCCAGTGAACAGTTTCACACAAAACCACTCTGAACGACTGACTTTGTTTACTTTTTAGTGCTGAAATTAAAACAAGTTAATTGACACTTCGACACAAGCTCTGAAGAGGGTGCTGTGTCCCAGTCTGGCCACAGGGGGGCGCCAAATGCACACATTTCCACATTTGCTGAGTCCAGTGCTTGGGACACGTATGATTTAGTTAAAGAGGAAGATGAACTTTGCGAGGGTGGGTTTAAAGTGTGAGGAAACTTCCGGAAGAGTCCGTCTGTTCTTTCGTTTTAGCGTCCACTCTTTGTTATATGGTAATGGGCTGGAACATTGCCTATTACAGGGCTGGAACACTGCAGTAAACACACAAATGAAAGGCATGTCTGATTTGTACTTTGGCTCGATAAAGGGTTCTGAAACAGTTTATTCTTCAAAAAGGAGGATCCAGAGTTGCCCCGTTTTCTCTCTCTCTCTCACGCTCTCTCTTTATTATACGTGAGGACAAAAAGATGACGGTAATCACAAAGAGGGGGAGGAAAATTTATCGGAGGAACAGTTAAGCAGAGTCGCAGTGGGAGTTGAGGCGAGAGCGCGCTTTGTCTGTGCGTGTTTGAAGGGGAGGCTCCAGCAGTCATTAGCGTTTGGGAATAAGCTTGCTGCCTGACTGCTCTGGGCTCCGTGAGCAGGGCAGTAATGACCAAGCCCAGCACCCCCACCCCACCCCTTCACCCGCTCACTGCTGCACCCTATTACTACAGAGAAAACCACCACTTACTCAGGTCAGCATGTGCCACTGCTCAGGGCGGAGAGCAGCGTGAAGCTGCTATGAAGCGATTTTTTGGAACATTTCCATGTAATTCAGTAATCAGAGTGGTTGATTTGATGTTGGTGATTCACAATAGAGAAACTTACAGACTAATTTTGATTGATTAATTCATTCAGTGACCCTTATTAGTCCCACAATGGGGAAATTTCACCCCATCCGTGAAGTGAAACACCACACACACACACTAGGGGGCAGTGAGCACACTTGCCCGGAGCGGTGGGCAGCCCTATCCGGAGCAGTCGGGGGTCAGGTGCCTTGCTCAGTCATATATTGTCGACTCTGGGGATCGAACTGGTGACCTTCCGCTCACAGGGCCGGTTCCCTAACCTCCAGTGCTGGGCAGGCCCATTTGTTTACAGTGGTGCTGATGAGGACAAGGAGTCGCCATGACGACGACACAAATATAGCCATTTTATTTACTGTCCAAAGCCACCAGTGAACCTACACGTCTTCTGCGTTTTTATATGCTGGTGATGGAAAAGTGGTGGCACGGTGCTGTGAAAAAGTATTCGCCCCCCCCTCACCCGATTTCGTCTAATACTGATAATTCATAATTCGGATCGTCCAATTAATTTTAATATAGGACAAAGGGGGCACAGGTACACACAGAATGCAGCCTTTAAATAATCATTCCATTTACTGAAGGTAAAGATAGATCATCCTTGCGTGCCCCCCTAAACCCAGTAACTGGGTGTGCCACTCCTGGCAGTTACAACTGCAAGCAAACTTTTGCGATAACTTGAGACGAGTCCTTTACATCACTACAGGATTTCGAGCCTGACCTGCCCGTTCAAGGTCTTGCCGCAGCCTCTCAATGAGTGCGTTTGCAGAAAATCAGATTTTGTCTGTGGTCTGATCGACACGTTTGCATGCACTTGAGGAATCAGATAATGTGAAACTCCAGGTCCACACGAGTCAGACAGTGATCAGATTTCTGCTTTGCAACCAGCCAATAAACTCACAGAAGACGACGTGATGTAAACAGAATGTAGAACTCATTTTTTTTTTTTTAAAAAAGGCCACTTTACCTAAAATATCATCATCTAGAAGATGAAGAAAATGAAAATCCTTTATTTTAGGTTTGGTTTCAGCGCCTCTCCAAAATTGTTTCACTGCGTCTGGCGACATCCACCGTCTGTTCTCACGCACGCAGACTGAGAAATCTGAAAGAAATCAGAGTAAGAGCTCACAGCACTGAGAACTCTGACTACTGAACTAAAATCCAGCCTCTTTATTGGATTTCCTGATCAGATTTCTAGATCAGAGTACGGTGTTTACATGACCATTCGAATAATCGGATAACTACAGAAATCCGATTATGATCGGATTATTGAGTGCATGGGTACGCTCTCAATGTCAGGACTTTGATTCGGCCACTCGTGTGCGTTGGGATCGTTGTCCTGCAGCATAATCCAACCGCGCTTGAGCTTTTGGCCACAAACTGATGGGTGGACATCCTCCAGGATTTTCTGATGGAACAATAAATTCTGCTCTATATCAGGTATCACTGGTGGTCCAGGTCCTGCAGCAGCAAAGCCGCCCCAGACCATCACACTACCACCACCATGTTTTACTGTTGGTGCGATGCTCATATGGTGGTATGTGGTGTTATGGTGGCACCACCTTTGACTCCTCAATCCACAGAATATTATCTAAAAAGTCTTGGGGCTCATCTAGATGTTTTCTGGCGAATGCGAGATTTGACTTTGTTTTGTATTCTTTTTGCTCAGCGGTGGTTTGTGCCTTGCAGCTCTCGCATGGATGCCGGTTTTTCCTGGTGTCTTTCTTACTGAGGGATTGTGTACATTGACCTTAACTGAGGCAAATGAGGCCTGCAGTTCTTTAGATGTTCATCTGGGTTTTTGGGACCTCCCGGATGAGTCACTGATACACTCTTGGCGAAAGTTTGGCAGGCCGGCCAGGCCACTCTTGGGAAGGTTCACCAATCGTTCCAGGTTTTCTCAATTTTCCGGATAATGGCTCTCATTGTGGTTCGTTGGAGTCCCAGAGCCACAGCGATGGCTTTGTAACCTTTTGACACCTTCTAGCCTGGTTCCCATTGGGAGGCAGGTTGTTTTTGTGCTTCTGTTATAGAATGAGCAAAGCAAGTAGATCCTAACTATATAATGGCTACTTCTGTTTTCAGAGGCTCATTTTCCAAAAATGCGGCGAATAGATAACTTGATCATTACTTGATCTTGAGAACGAGTGAGTTTAGTGGCGTGTGAATGTGTTGCATGCAACTTTTATTGTGTTTGAATTGCTTTCTAACCATTAAGTTGCACAGAAATTACGTTGAACGCAACTAATTTCACCCAGTGATCCCAGCCCTGGACACCAAACGTCTTGGAGAATGCATTCCTTTAATAGGTTTAGTCATCTTCAGGCACCTTTACGTGGATAAAGGAGGAGAGGTGCACATATTTGAGGAGGAGTAATACTAGTGTGATGTCGAAGGTTATGGGTGGGTGTGAGGAAATGACCTGTCCAGAGCTCCACAAGCCTGTGAATAATTTGCATACTCAGGACATGTCTGGGAAAAGTGTGCTTCCTGTAGAGAGGAAGCTTTGTTTTTCCTTCCGTGAATAATAAGGAAGCCGGATTTACGTGGGAATTAAGCTGCTGTAGTGATGTCAGGATGGGAGTTCTTCCCAGATCAACTTTGCAGGAATTCCACATCTCTCCATGAAATCTCACTATATTTCAGTGTTACTGCAGTGCTGAGAATGACCAACCACCCAAACAGTACCTGCTCTGTGAGGGTCCATGGGGGTCCTGACCACTGAAGAACAGGGTAACAGAGTATCAGAGAAACAGATGGACTACAGTCTGTAACTGTAGAACTACAGAGTGCAGCTATACAGTCAGTGGATCTGATAAAGTGGACAGTGAGCGTAGAAACGAGGAGGCGGTCAGAATGTTAGGCCTGACCGGTGATTTCTTGTTGAATTTGCTACCTCAGGACTGCAACTCGCTCTCTAATTATTCTGAAAGAAAACCATCAAACAACAAAGAACTGCTCAGACTAGAGGGGAGATCGGCACACGCTGACAACTGATGAACGTTATTGACATCGGAAGCGCAGCGTCGTGGCATCAAAGCCTGCTTTTCAAGCTGACAGATGCTTGAACCTGACATCTCTGCTCTGAGCAGCCCTGAGCCTCTTATGAGTCAACCTCCTTCAAGCCAGGGCAAACTTTTAGAGGAAAAGGGAAATTTCTTCTGTTGTCGTTGTTTTCAAGCACGCGTTTTAGACGTCAAAAAACAGGTCGACATCCGTCAGAATCAGAGTCTGGGAGTGCTGCTGCTTTCAAAGCCGACGCTGTTTGGAGTGACATTTCGCTTAACGCTGTCACTGAATGTAGCCTAGATTTTGCGCTGTTGTGTAGCAGATTGTGCTGTCGTGAGATAAAGCCTGTTTTTGTTCTCTCACTCTTCTGAAAACTACTTGCCATGTTCTAAACGAAGGTAGTCTGAAACAAGCCTTCCCTCATCGGGCCGATCTGAGGAAAAGCTCGATTGTTACAGGGTGGAAGTAGGTCGGGCTGCGGCGGCCGAAAAAGAGCACCTGTCCCCGTTAAACAAAACAATTTCCTTTTAAAGCGAGGACAGCCGAGTCTCTGTTATCAACTGCTGCTTCTTCCAATGAGCAGAGAACCGCTGTTTCTGGGTGGCTGCCATGGTCAGGAGGCGAGAGCCAAGGCAGTATAGCTGTTTTAATGTTATAGGAGGAGAAGGGCTGTTGTTTAGGCCTCTGTGGCCCAAAGGCACTGGCGCTAGTCCCCAGCACTTCATTCCCTCTTAAATACACAGCCGTTGTTGTAAAGGGCAGATTTATCCGTAAAGGCCCTGTGGCGGTCACGGAGGAGCTTTTATTTAAGTATACACTTAAATAAATCCCAGGCCTGTTTATGAGCTGTTGTTGGCTAGCCGTTTAGAGCTCCAAGCTGAAATGCCATGTTGGCTATAGCTGTAGATGGCTCCCTTGGGCTGCTGATGCCGGACTTTATTGGCTAACAGCTACGCTCCGTCATAAGCACGGCAGGAACGCCGCTCTCAGGCCGGTACGGATGAAACTGCATTTGTATGCTGCAAACCTTTGAGGTGCAGCAGGAGAATTTTTTCTTTCATTTCTAGAGCAGATAACCTTGAACACAGAGGTGGCCGATGTGACAAAAATCACGATGCCTTTTTACGATGTTGACACGCGATACGCATCTCGAAGATTCAGGCACAGAAACAGTGGAGCCCCATTTAAAAACTCTGTATAATGACATACTCAACGTTTCACACAGCGCTCTTTATCTAAATCTGATTAGACAGGACTCTTTGTCAGTGTTCTTGAAGTGCTGACCATATGATTCGCTCAGGGAAGCATTCCGTTTGGCGCGATAACAAACGTCGTTACACTAAATGATGGAATACTGTATTGATCACCGTCAGTATAATGCAGATCAGAAATGTCCACTTTTTTTTAATCTGTCCGGAGGAGTCACTGGTGTCACCGATCGTCATCGGTGTTCCCTCCAGAGACGTTTTTAACGAACAATGCATTTTACTAAATAACCGCTACAGAACATCAAACCACACGCTGTCAGTCACGGAACATCCACTAAAATATGGAATTTAGTCCGTTTGTGTTCAGTTTTTTTCAGTTACCTCAGGATAACGTCGGTCACACCAGTGACGTCAGCTGAAAGCTTCATATGAGATCATGAGCCGAATGGGAGAATCTCTGAGAGCTGAGAGACGCAGTGGACTCACCATCACGTCTTTCATTCTATATTTTGTAATATTTAGTTGGCTTTTGTTTTCTTTGTCATTTAAATCAAACAACCCCATTTCCAAAAATATTGGGATGCTGTGCAAAATGTACATAAAAACAAAATGCAATGATGTGCCAATCATGTTTTCTGAAAAATACATGCCCGTTTTTGATTTTGATGCGGGCGGCATGGTGGCGTGGTGGGTAGCACTGCTGTCTCACAGCAAGTAGGGCCTGGGTCCGATTCCCCAGCTGGGGGACCAGGGTCCTCTCTGTGTGGAGTTTGCATGTTCTCCCCGTGTCTGCGTGGGTTTCTTCCGGGTTTTCCGGTTTCCGCCCACAGTCCAAAGACATGCAGTCAGGCCAGTTGGACTGTGTGAGTCTCTCTGCTCTGCGATGAGCTTGTGGCCTGTCCAGGGTGTATCCTTCCTTGCGTGCGGTGACCACTGGGACCCAGAAGGAGAAGCGGCTTAGAAGATGTGTGTGTTTGTGTGTGTGTGAATTTGATGCCAGCAACACGTTTTTAAAAAGTTGGGGCGGGAGGAACAAAAGGTTGGTAAAGATGTGTAATGCTAAAAAAGACACCTGGTGGTTGATTGACAACAGGTCAGCAACATGAATGGGTATAAAAAGATCATCTCAGAGAGGCGGAGTCCGTCAGAAGACTCTTCTCTGGGCCTGAGCTCGTTTAAAGTAGACTGAGGTGAAGTGGAAAGGTGTCCTGTGGTCCGACGAATCATCATTTGAAATTCTTTTTGGAAATCATGGACACTGTGTCCCCCGGGCTGAAGACCACTCAGCTTGTTATCAGTGCACAGTTCAAAAGCCAGTATTCATGATGGTTTAGGGGGGCATTAGTGCAGCTGGCATTGCTGACCTGCTCATCTGTGAAGACACCATTAATGCTGAACAATATATGCAGGTCATGGCAACGTGTGCTGCCATCCAGATGACGTCTTTTTCAGGGAAGGCCTTGATTATGTCAGCAAGACTGTGTCAAACCACATTCTGCACGTATTACAGCAGCATTGCTCCATATTAAGAGTCCGGGCACTAAGCTGACCTGCCTGCGGTCTGTGCACCTGAGGCATGGCTAGCAGAGCCGGTAGAGGCTGGTTCTAGGTTGTGGGACTAGGTATTATGTAAACGAACTAATTACAAATAGAGAATAAGTTAAGTGATACTTTTTTAATCCCACAAACGGGGAAATTCCACCTCCGCATTTAACCCATCCGTGAAGTGAAACACCACGCACACACACTAGGGGGCAGCCCTATGCACGGCGCCCGGGGAGCAATTGGGGGTTAGGTGTCTTAATAACCAATCAAGTCTGGAACATCATGCCTTAATTATTGTTGTAATTAACTCTGCTTTTCCCATCTGCGCTCTCTATATACAGCTGTTCTGGGAGAAGAGGTTGAAAGGCTTGAGGTCGTCAGACGTCACAGAAGAGGTTCTCAGGACTATGGAGCTTCCTAAAGGTTTACAAAGTAAGCAGGATGCTTCTTCATTTATTCACATTTCAGTGTTAACCATTGTAGTTAGTTGTTTATTAGGTAAATGTACATTTACACTGTGACTGCTGCACTCCTACCAGCCCCACTGACGCCGCTGAGTTTCGTGCTGTGTTCGGAATATCAGTGGTTCTCTAATGGCCCCTTTCCATTGATGAATGCAAGGGGCTACAGTCTGTGATGTAGTTTAGAGGATATTTGTGTTTTCTGCTTCTTTATTGACTCTGGGGGAAAAAGATAAATGTGTCCTTGTGGCTGTTTTGACTGGAATGATGCCTTTCGTCACTTTGTTCTTTAGATTTGAGCTTTTCTGCGCCATTTGAGCGTCACAGGTGTTCTTTACGTTGTGTGACCATTTCTTGAAAAATGGACCAATAGGAATGCTCCAAAATTAGGCTGTGTTCACACAAGTTTCATCTTTTAAATGTGATGTCAGTCTGAACAGATGAGCTCCTAAACCGGCCCACATGCGCAGAAGAACGGAGCGTCGCGCGACTCGTCCAGAGGTCAACAGTCGTGACAGCTGGCAAACGTCTGTCGCTCCCAGAGCTTTGAGCTTGGTCTTCGTCAGCATCACAGCAGCGATTATAAACAGCTGGGCTCATCAGCCACAGCGTGTTATTCAGACACCACCGCTTCTTTGGTTCGTGTCCTCAGATTCTTTGAAATGTCTCGGTCTCCTCCAGCCGTGTTCGGCTGTTTCGATCGAAACCTCTTCGAACACGGAGCGGCTGCGATGAGGCTCCTCTAATTTTTTTGGTACAGGAACATCAGATCGGATTTCAGTTCCATATATGAAAGCGTCTCAAATCGGAATTCAGTGTGTTTACCTGTTCACACGGACACTTTTACCTGCTGTGTAAACAAAGCCTAACTCTCTTTACTTTGGCTGATATTGAAAGTGAAGAAGTTTCTCTCCCTCTTCTATAAACGTACCGTTTTGGAGGTGCTTGCTTATTTTTGTACATTGACGATATGAAAAAATCCCAGTGTTTACGTGCATTTATCACAGGCTTAGGGTTATTTTGTTGCTCCGTCTTTGGCGTGATTGTATACCGGGTATGGTAGTAATACATGTAATGTGTGTGTGTGTGTGTGTGGGTGACTTTGGCAGGTGTAGGTCCAGATGCGTCGGACGAAACCTTGCTGTCGGCCATAGCCAGCGCTCTGCATATGAGTTCAGGCCCAATCACGGGTCAGACGTCCACCGCCGCGGAGAAGAACCCAGCCATCTGGCTCAACACCTCCCAGCCGCTCTGCAAAGCCTTCACCGTCACTGACGACGACATCAGGTGCGTTTGAGCGAGCCAGCTGGGCTGCTAATAATAATGTGGTATATGTTGAAACAAGTTGTGCTCTGAGTGTGATTGAATGCCACTGGAAGCCAAGTCCCATTTGAAATTTCTCCAGCGATCGATTCAAACTGGTTTCCGTGCTGATTGCTGATCCACCCTATCAGCTTTGGCATTGAAATGCTGTCAGATTTGCTGCGATTCCCAATACGGTTATATCAATTTTGGAGTGGCTCAATCAAAGTTTTGCTGTTTTATTTATTCATGCACTTCATTTCCACTTTCTCTCTAGCAGTCCATTCATCTTCTGCCAGTGAGGGTCCCTTTCTCCAGATCAGTGTCACTGTTAGTGTGAGCTTATTGGATAGGAGACGACTTCATAAGGTCCGTAATGGATACCAATTTCAATCCCCGCTCTAACTCTGTGAGGCATTACAGACAAGATAAATTGGCAGCATGCTACTGTATGTGGGAAAGCGGTAAAAAAAGGTGAAATAAGATTTTCTTCTGGCAAGATAAAGTAGTTTTCTGTCCAGAAGGCCTTTCAGAATACTGATGAGCTTCTGCCATCTTGACAGGAGTGGTATATTTATCCGTCAGTGGTGCGTGCGGAATTATTAAGTTTGGAAGTTTGATGGGTGGTGATTGGCCTAAGAAATAATTGGTGCCAGTTTGGACCATCCTACCAATCGCCACCCAAACAAGGCAAAGCAAATAAACATCTTCAGACGTTAGCGATTAGTCGGCCAAACGGCTGAAAGTGCACAGTCACCCTGAAACGTTCTTTTGAATAATTGCCAGTGGTTTCATTTGACGCGCCTGTTTGACGTTGAAGTAAGCAAAAACAATGCTGCGTCCGGACACTAGATGGCAGTGGTTGTACATGCATGTTTGGGTGACATTGGGATTAGATGTGGGTGTGGGTCCAGCCAACCCTATGGACTGTGAAATGCCTCTGAGATGAGCTGCTTGTGATTATAGAAAAGGGGGGGGGGGGTGGGGGGTGGGGGGGTGAGGGAAATGAATCGTATCTAGTCCACTGTTCTGCCCTTCTCTTAGGAAGAAAGGGAGACTATGGAAGTTGGAATGAATAGCCGCCCATGGTGGAGGTTTTCAGCGTAGTCCAGGCGTGGCTGAAGAGACTGAAATAAGTCTGGGGATTATGCTGTGCATAACAACTAATGATTATTTCCATGAGCAATTCATGTGTTGACTGTTAGTCAATTAATTGACTTATCAAGCCATTGGATGGATGGATGGATGGATGGATGGATGGATGGATGGATGGATGGATTCACAGAGCAGGTACTAATTGGGTGGTGGATCATTCTCAGCACTGCAGTAACACTGATGTGGTGGTGGTGTGTTGTGATGGTAAGAGTGGATCAGACACAGCAGTGCTGCTGGAGTAAACACTGTGTCCACTCACTGTCCACTCTATTAGACGCTCCTACCTTGTCGGTCCACCTTGTAGATGTAAAGTCAGAGACGACAGCTCATCTGCTGCTGCACCGTTTGTGCTGGTCGTCCTCTAGTCCTTCATCAGTGGTCACAGGACGCTGTTGGCTGGATATTTTTGGTTGGTGGACTGTTCTTAGTACAGCAGTGACACGTCAGTGTTACTGCAGTGCTGAGAATGACCCACCACCCAAATAGTACCTGCTCTGTGAGGGTCCATGGGGGTCCTGACCACTGAAGAACAGGGTAACAGAGTATCAGAGAAACTTTCATTTCACTTTGCCCTTCTTGGATGTGGAATCCATATACAGTGCTCTGTCAAAGTCAGAGACCACCACCCTTTTAATAACTTAATGTCATGTAAATCAACCATTAAGTACAAGTGATCCATTTTCCAGATTTAAGCAAGTTGAAAACATATTCAACAGACAACTACACAACATTTACCTATAAAATCCCCTTTTTTCAGGCTTGTTTGTGTGTCCACTCTTTACCTCTATTACACCTTCCATTCTTTTCAGTTCAGTCGTAGAACTTGGTTGCGCTTTCTGCCGGATCCAAGTAATGGACCAGGGATGCCTCCCCAAAGCTTCTTACAGCAGGAATGCTGATTTAGACTCAGATTCCTCTCATTTACACTGGATTTACTGACTGGAAAAGATCCTAGATCAGCACTCTTAGCCTGGGAGGGTTTGAGATTATGGGCCGCGAGTGGTAAAATTAAAATCGACCAGCCGTTCAATCATAAAGATGCAAAGATCGCGTGAGGTTTGTTTTTATTGCTTTGATTGTGATTCACTTGTGCTAAGCATCTCTGTTTGAACACAAAGTAGGGACATGATGGTCCATTTATGTCAGGAACACATCGTCGCTGTCCGTAGAAAACCATGCACCTCCTTTTTTGTTGAGTTTTGTTTTTCTGCATCATTTAAACACATCAGGTGTGCTTTACATTGTGTGGAAATTTCATGATGAATGGACCAATAGAAATGCTCTAAAATCGCTTGGAATAAAATCCCTTTACCTTAACTTACATTGAAAGGTAGGTGTGTTTTTGGCTCCTCCTCTAAAGTTAGTATTTTGGGGACACTTGTTTTTCTTCGGACAGCAACGATATGGATTTTATGCTTTTCTTCTAATGTGAGCGTAACAGAGCCTTGTAGGCAAAATTCAGACCAATCACTGTGACCGAACAGCCACACGTGCAATTTGGTGCACGCCAGCCGTTGTAGTGGAAAACCAACTGAACCAAATGAAAAGAAAACAGGCTCATCAGTTCATAAAGCCTTCGTACACATCTCAGATATGCAGTTTTCGTTCTAGTACAAGTTTTCTTCTTTTATTGTTTATCTAATAGGGAGTGTTTGGTGGTCTACCAGGTCTTCCAGGTGGGTGTTAGGAGTTTTTCACATATTTTTCCTTCCTTATGAAAGCAGATTATCTTCTGTCTAATCTCCTCAGAAATCTCTCCTAAAAAAACCTGAATAAACTGGTACATTGTGCTTGTTTATACTTGACCATTTTGACTAGAAATCGAATAAATGAAAGGCTGGTCTTTCCATATTGCTTTAACATTAAATATTAGGGAGCGATATTGGATGCTTAAGCTTGTAAGTCGACAATACATCAACTTTTTCCATAATCAACAATGTCAATGAGTTTTTAGGTATCTGATGCGTGAACTTGCGTAACGAACGTCGTCCACACTCTGTGGACTACCTTACCCACATGCTGGTCCAGGAGTCACAACCCAAATGTTAAGAAGAGCCTTTTTGTCCTTTCAAAGCAATTAAAACCATTTTGGGAATCACAAATTTTCATGTCTGTTTTGCCATCTTGACTGTAAATATGTCTCAGTATATGCTGATGTTGTAGTAAAGGATAAACATATAATATAAACGAAAACACAGACTTACTTTGCTCTGCTTTAAGCTTTAGCCCAGCTATAGCTGCTTTTCTCACATCTCTGGCAGGAAACCTTTCCTCAGAAGTAGAGCCGTTTCTAAAATGTCTCAGTGTTCGGATTTTAACGAAGCTGAAGTCGCTTCTCATTCTCCATCTTCTTGTTCAGATTTTCCTGTTCCGCCTTAAGTTGTGCCGGAGGTCACAGAAGGTAACTGCTGCACAATTTAAGGCGGAACGGGAAAATTTGATCAAGAAGTGGGAGAATGAGAAGAGACTTCAGCTTCGTGACTTTTTAGTGTTTGACAGGTTTTCAGATTAAACGTGTCAGGAAACCATATGGAGTGATTATAAATGCAAACGAGTCTATTCATCTCCAAATTATCGATGTTCGTCTTAAATCTCTCTCTTTGCCTTTTCATTGGCTACTGGTTGGGCGAGATTGTTGTCTGTGTTGCTATGTTCTAGTCTAGTGATGTAGCCTGTAACTGTATAGACTGCAGTTTAAGACCATTTAGTGTTAAGCTGCGTTGAACGATCAGCAGAACTTCATTTTACTGTAATGGAGAATTATTTTATGTTTGCCTACAAATCTAATTCAGCCGTGGAGCCGCAACAGGCGGTAGAAGAGCCGCATGTTGCCGACCCCTGTGCTGCTCAGTGTGCATGGCACCCCGGTGGCGGTGCCACTGAGTTCATCCCCTCCTTCATTGTAATTCATTGCGTTCCTCTAACTCTGCTCTTCCCTCTCTGCTTCATCATGATGCTGATCTGAATGTCGTGGTGCGTGAATGGGGATGAACCGACCTCCATTAATTTGCGTATAGTGTGTTTATGTATGTGTGTACATGTAAGGGGTCGACTCAAATCAGACAGATGTGGCCCACCGTCGTCCGCAGACGCTGTTTTTTTTTCCTTGTTTGCCTTTCCCTTCGTTAACCTCTAATTAAGACACAGACGGGGCCGGAGCGCTGCTGATGCTGGGATTGGTTAATGAGGGCGCAGGGTTGAGCCTGGATGATTGGGCGCCGTTCGGATAGAGAGGAACGGAGGGTTGGCGATGCATCGTGGTGCATCAGTCTGAAGGTGTCTGGTTTAAATGTTATGGCTGATTATAATTGATTAGAACATCGTTCACCACACCCTCAATTCTAAGACACTGCTTTCAAACATAACACTGGGCGAGTGACAAATAGGGCTTTCAAAATAGTAACATGGTTTCATGGTTTTTAGACCCCCACGGACCCTCACAGAGCAGGTACTGTTTGGGTGGTGGGTCATTCTCAGCACTGCAGTAACACTGACGTGGTGGTGGTGTGTTAGTGTGTGTTGTGCTGGTATGAGTGGATCAGACACAGCAGTGCTGCTGGAGTTTTTAAACACTGTGTCCACTCACTGTCCACTCCTACCTTGTCAGACCTCCTTGTGGATGTAAAGTCAGGGACGACAGCTCATCTGCTGCTGCACGGTTTGTGTTGGTCATCCTCTAGTCTTTCACTAGTGGTCACAGGACACTGTTGGCTGGATATTTTATATATCAGAGAAACAGATGGACTACTTTATGGATTATAATTATGGATTATAGCACAAAAAATGAATCAAATCGAACCGAATCTGCACAATGAATCATGACCCTTTAAAGCGCAAGGGAACCATTACGAGGATGTACTCCTCTAGTGCAGACAGGTGTGGAGACTGGGAGGAGGGTAGACGTGGAGACAGGAGGAAGAACAGACACTGAGTGACAGGAGGAAGAAAAGGAGACACTTTGGGGGGAGAGGAGGAGACGTGATGAACTGTAGAGAGAGCAGCAGGATCAGCAGAGCTGATGGATGATGGAAAGTGTTAAAAGGAGGTCAAATGTAATCAAGAGACCGGTTAGACAGCAGTGGACAGGGAACAGACTTCAGAAGCACAGCCCTGTCTGGCTGCCTCCTGCTTTCCTTCCCTCTTTCTTCACGCTAATCCACTCTTTCCTCTCCTCAGGGAGCAGGAGCTGAAGGTGTACCAGGCCAGGCGGAGTCTGGAGGAGGCCCTGATGGCTGATGGTTTGGCGCGGGCCGCCGAATCTGCCAGAGAAATGGAGGGCAAGGCTGCATAGACTCCAGCAAGGTGAGAGAGCGAAAGAGCAAGAGGCTCTTTTCAAAAAGCTTTTGGCTGCTGAAGGGGCAGGACTACACTCTCAAATAAAGATGCCAAAAAGAAGGGTTTGAAGCGATGCTATAGAAGAACCACTTTCCCTAGAAACCTCTTGGTGCAGGCCATTACTGCACTTAAGATGTTCTGTGTGAAGATAAATATCAACAGACTTTCACACATGCAGGCATTTGCCTTGCTAGTCAAGCTACTGTCTCATTACAGCGCTCTAATTAGTAGCTTTAGCAAAGCCAAATGAGTTTACGGTCTTCTGCAAAGACTTGGGCAAAAAAGACCTGCTCAATTTGGATGCTTTGCTTAATTTTTAAGTGGGAATAAGTTAACCTCTTAAACAGCTTGAGACCACCGGTGGCTCCAAACCGCACTCGGTCATGTTCTTCATAACATTCATATTCCATAAGCTCCATTCAGAAGCTGGGCGTCGTGTGAGGCTGTAGCTCTTCTCTCCAGTCTAATAGACGGTGATGTCATTTTAAACCCTTATAATAAAAGAAGCTGAACTTTGTTTTTCTACTGAAAGTCGACCCGTTTTTCCCCAAATCTGGGCTCTAAACTATAAACAGACGGCGTCTCTTCAGTGATCTGCTCTGGAAACAAGACTTTTAGAAAATAACACAAAGAGCGTCGGAGATTTTTGGCTTTCAGCAGTAAATTGTGAGCGTGTAGTGAAATGTGGAGATCATAAAACACACGTTCTGTTCATTTGAGGGAAGCTTTTACAAAAATAAATATATCAATAAAATAAAAAGGTACATTTATTTCATGCAGTTATTGAATAATTTGTATTGGAGAATAAGAGGTTAAAGCAACCTGTACAGGAGCCACAGTTTTCAAATCTGTTTTATTTGCTGAATATAATCAGTCATGATTATTAGGGCTTGGCCTTCAGTTTGGGCCATACACGTCAAAATTGTGTGTAAAACGGAGATAAATCACTTATTTGATAATGCTATTTTTATTTCTAGCACATCTATGGGATTCTAGTAGTATGTTAGCGCCAAGTTATCAGCAGTTCACATCAACATTTTTTGTCCTTTCTTGTAAAAGATGTTTTATGTGAAGCTTGTAACAGACAGAAATATGTTGCTGTTGTCTAAAGAAAACCTCGTAACTCCAGAATGGTAACTTTACAGGAACTTTACAGGAGAAGGAAAAAACCTACTTTGCTTTTAATGTAAGTCAATGGAACCAGACGTCTTTCCAAGTCATTGCTCGTGAAATTTACAGACAATGTTAAAGGACAAAAGGCATTTTCAAATCATGGGAAAAACTGAAAAACGACAAAAGTTTAGATACGAGGTGATCTGACAGTTTTAGTTTTAGTTTTAGTTTTATCTTGACTTTATCAGTAAAGAGTCCTGACATAAAGCCTCTAAAGACTAAAATCCAGTTAGTCTATAGCTCATATTCACACTCAGTGATGTGTATGGAGAATTTCTAGACGGCCTGGATTGCCTCTCAAAATTAGCTCCATTCATTGTGATTGATTTACTAGTTCACCCTAGTGGTTAATCTGGGCCTTCAGTTAGGCCTTCGGTTCAGCTCCTGAAGTCGTAATCAATGGGAGAACTCACTTGGCTGTGTCGACCAAGATTTCTGACTGGATACTTCTTATGTTTTCAAACTTAACAAAGACTGTTACTACAGTACTGTCAGTTTAAATAGAGCAGACATGATAGGATTATTAAATGCTATAAGCTAAAAATGACAGATGTTTTTTTCTATTCCTCCCAGGGTGTTAAAATGAGAAAATAAATGGAAATTGTGCAGAAAATCAGAAAAATACCATATTTTGTTCCCTTGCTCCCAGTTGTGTAAACTTATTTTCACCCAGGAAAAACATGTAATTTAACCAGGGGTGCCCACACTTTTGCATATGACTGTAGGTAGATCACAAACAGTGAAAAAAAGAAAAGCGAGAAGTCCAGGCCACAGTGCTGGAATGGAAAAGTGAGAAGAAAGACGATGGAACTCAGAGATCCGTGTTGCTGTATAGTGCTGTGTTTCTGAAATTCAGCTTTATGTTTCTCTCCGCTGTGTTTATGTTCTCTAATCAAATGAACCACGTTCTGAGAGCTTCTCACAAAGCTCCACTGCCCTTGGTTACTGTTATCATGTCTGACAAGCTCTTCAGCCTGGACTGTCTGCTGTGAAGAGCAGGGAACATAAGCAGGTCCCCTGTTTGCATCTGAAGGCTACAGGTATTACACTGTGTTCTCTCAGCAGTCTAATAGCTCTGAATTGTGAATGTCCCATTGAGTCTTGTTAAACACTTTCAGTGGTAGCTGTGTTAGCTTTCTGACGGTTCTCCATTTCTGCGCTGCTTACACTAAACGTTTCATGCCTCATCACTGTAATGTCTCAAATATAGAATAAGAACGTGTCCCTCACCCCACTGGACAGATACATTTGTGCAAATATTCTGTTATCAGGCAGCGCTCAGCACTGAACTCACCTCTGGTCGGAGAAATCGTGTAGTGTTTACCTGCCACTTCCATTATCTCAGGACTAGGGCTGGGCGATTAATAAAGAAAGGCAATCAAAAGTTCATGTCCATGTCGGTTACCCCCCCCAGAACTTACTAACATGTGGTCATGTGACTCCGCCACGTCCAGTCACAGCAGGTAACAGTGGCCCAAATGTGACATCAGTCTCAACAGATCTGCTCCTAAACTGAGCCGTAAAAATTTCATTAACCGTAATTTATTTAAGCGTAAAAACAGACCTGCTCTTATTTATCGTCAGTGCACTCCTCAGCTACCAGAGCGTCGCTTAATCAGCTTAACGGTGAGGAATGACCGAAGACTCTTCTGCATGGGCTTAGTTTTTGAACTGGGTTCTGGTTTCTGCAGCTTCTGATTGTGTAAAAGATTTTAAACAAGCTACACTAACAAGTAGTGGGAACGAGGCCGGGGTAATGTCCAAAAACTTTTCATACCTGTGTTAACTTGACTTTGATACACATTTCTCAGTGATGCTCTTTTGAAATTCAAAACCAGAAGTGGGCGTGGCTTCACACTGGAAAGGCTAAGTATTGAATTTTCAAGAATGATTTTGAGCTTTTTTTAAAGTAACTTTTACTAAATTGGTGCAGTTTTTTAGGAGCTTGTCCTGTTAGTAGCTGGTGCCCAGTGAGCTTGTCCTGTCAGTAGCTGGTGCCCAGTAAGCCTGCCCTGTCAGTAGCTGGTGCCCAGTAAGCCTGTCCTGTTAGTAGCTGGTGCCCAGTGAGCTTGTCCTGTCAGTAGCTGGTGCCCAGTGAGCTTGTCCTGTCAGTAGCTGGTGCCCAGTAAGCCTGCCCTGTCAGTAGCTGGTGCCCAGTAAGCCTGTCCTGTTAGTAGCTGGTGCCCAGTGAGCTTGTCCTGTCAGTAGCTGGTGCCCAGTAAGCCTGTCCTGTCAGTAGCTGGTGCCCAGTAAGCCTGTCCTGTCAGTAGCTGGTGCCCAGTGAGCTTGTCCTGTCGGTAGCTGGTGCCCAGTGAGCCTGTCCTGTCAGTAGCTGGTGCCCAGTAAGCCTGTCCTGTTAGTAGCTGGTGCCCAGTGAGCTTGTCCTGTCAGTAGCTGGTGCCCAGTAAGCCTTTCCTGTCAGTAGCTGGTGCCCAGTGAGCCTGTCCTGTTAGTAGCTGGTGCCCAGTGAGCTTGTCCTGTCAGTAGCTGGTGCCCAGTAAGCCTGTCCTGTCAGTAGCTGGTGCCCAGTAAGCCTGTCCTATCAGTAGCTGGTGCCCAGTAAGCCTGTCCTGTCAGTAGCTGGTGCCCAGTAAGCCTGTCCTGTTAGTAGCTGGTGCCCAGTGAGCTTGTCCTGTCAGTAGCTGGTGCCCAGTAAGCCTTTCCTGTTAGTAGCTGGTGCCCAGTGAGCTTGTCCTGTTAGTAGCTGGTGCCCAGTAAGCCTGTCCTGTCAGTAGCTGGTGCCCAGTGAGCTTGTCCTGTTAGTAGCTGGTGCCCAGTGAGCTTGTCCTGTCAGTAGCTGGTGCCCAGTAAGCCTTTCCTGTTAGTAGCTGGTGCCCAGTGAGCTTGTCCTGTCAGTAGCTGGTGCCCAGTGAGCTTGTCCTGTCAGTAGCTGGTGCCCAGTGAGCTTGTCCTGTCAGTAGCTGGTGCCCAGTGAGTTTGTCCTGTCAGTAGCTGGTGCCCAGTGAGCTTGTCCTGTCAGTAGCTGGTGCCCAGTGAGCTTGTCCTGTCAGTAGCTGGTGCCCAGTGAGCTTGTCCTGTCAGTAGCTGGTGCCCAGTAAGCCTGTCCTGTCAGTAGCTGGTGCCCAGTAAGCCTGTCCTGTCAGTAGCTGGTGCCCAGTAAGCCTGTCCTGTCAGTAGCTGGTGCCCAGTAAGCCTGTCCTGTCAGGACATATTAGATCTATTTATTAATACTCTACTTACTTCTTTTAAAAGAAGAACTCTCAACATGTTTCACTGTAATGATGGCATGAAACTGAAATGGTAAAATTACTAATAAACGTCACTGATGAACAAATGTTTTTTCAGCTCTTCTCTGTTGTGGTACGAGTAAGCATGTACAGTTCGAAGAGTCAGACTGACCTCTGGGGCCGTTGTAGTAGTTACAGAGTTCTGACCTTGAAATTGTTAACGCTTACATGAGTATGAGAGCTGGAAGTGGGTCTGTTTACTAACTGGAATCGATTGTAAAAGAATCAAAGTGCTGACGTGCTTATTACCACACCTGCGCTGATGATGATATGTTCAGTATTACTGAGACCAATATTACAGTGATTTGGTCAGCACCATAAACTGTATTTGACTTTGGTACCCAGTCCTAGTCAGGACGTGTCCACAGTGTCCTGTGCCTGTTAGAAGAGGTAGACTTTGTCAATAAAGCCTGTTTCTTTCTCTAAAAACTCAATTAGAACCACTCAACTGAGAAACTGGACTAAAAGCTCCAAGAAACCACTTTTGGTGAGGTCTTTATTTTTTAAGAGTGTAGAGTTATTCCAGGTAATTCCAAAGGCTTGAATCACATCGCTGCACAGGCACGACCCCGAAAGTCCTCCGGCTGATAATAGGCCGTGGTCTTGCCACTCACGCGGTTTCCCCACTGTGAGAGTTTTTCCCAAAATCAATTAGTATTCCATTCCGCGCTAACCCAGTTTTCTTTTCCGTCAAGATCCTGGAATTGTGACATGATGGTGGTTAGTGAGACCAGTGGGATGATTATTCAAAGTCTGAAATGTAATTATTAGTTCAGGCAAAGCCAATATTATGGCCACCGCTCTGTGCATGACAATGCCCTACTTGGAAAAAAAGTCTTTTGATATTCGGCTAAAAGCCAAAAAGCTTCCACAAAGAAACCCATTCGAAGTCCAATTCCCCTGAATTACTCGACTCCAGTGTGAGCTGATACAGCAGCAGTGTGTGCGGAATGAGCCTGACTTATCAGCTGTTTAGCGATTCTGTAAATATGGAACTTAGCGCTGTTGGAGCTCCAGCGCTCATTAGCCTTGGCATATGGCCTGCCCACCGCTGTGTAACTCTCACCACCTTCTGCACCGCTTTGAACCGGAGAACCGGGGTTGTATCCTGATTCACGGCAGCCAAGCCACTCCAAAAGATATTTTTACCCACCAGCGCTGGCCGCGTAGCATTTGGACCGCGGCGCTGTTACCTGCTGTGACACTTTTTAACACTTTTAAGCGGCAACAAATTACAGTTTAGCCTCACTACCTTAATCACAGTAGCTTGGTGTCCTCGTTTTTGCTGTGGGCTGTAATGAAAGGCATTTAATTCTAGCAGGAAACAACAAACAAGTACCAAAAAAGCCACAGAGAGCAGAAACTAGGGCTGGGTCGATGTTTGAACCAGTGTCCACGTCACCCAACAGTATTGATGTTTAGCAGTACTGATGTACACTCACCGGCCACTGTTCAGTTGCTTGTTAACACAAATAGCTAATCAGCCAATCACACGGCTGCAACTCACTGCATTTAGGCATGTAGAGGTGGTCAAGGCGACTTGCTGAAGTGCAGACCGAACATCAGAACGGGGAAGAAAGGGGATTTAAGGGGCTTTGAACGTGGCGTGGTTGTTGGTGCCAGACGGGCTGGTCTGAGTATTTCAGAAACTGCTGATCTGCTGGGATTTTCACGCACAACCATCTCTAGAGTTTACAGAGAACGGTCAGAGAAAGAGAAAATATCCAGTGAGCGGTCAGTTGTGTGGACGAAAATGCCTTGTTGATGTGAGAGGTCAGAGGAGAATGGGCAGACTGGTTCCAGATGATAGAAAGGCAGCAGGAACTCAAATAACCAACCAAAATCTCTGAGGATCGTTTCCTACATCTTGTTGAAAGTCTGACAAGAAGAATTAAGACAGTTCTGAAGGCAAAAGGGGGTCCAGCCTTTTACTAGTAATAAAGTGGCAGCCTAATAAAGTGGCCGGTGAGTGTACATAATCATTATTAATTAATGTTCTAGAAGTTTTGTTTATTCAAAATTTTTGAAAGTGTGTCTTGGGTGCCCAAGTCTTCCGTACAGTGCTGTACATCAGACTGTAAAATGTGAGAAAAAAATAGGTTTCCTGTGCTTTGGCTCCTTTTAAAAGTATGATCTGATGCTGTGGTTCTTTGATTATGTATTGGAAAATGTCATCATATTGAATTTTGTCAATACTGTCCAGCTTTGGTCACCCTTTCAGTACCATCCAGCTGTTCGAGAGCTGTCAGAACCCGAAGGAAATTTCCACAAGTGGCTATCCGGTGGCCCGAAGAAGGCCCGACCCAGACAGCCATGAAATATTCAGGTGGTGATTAGGAGCCGGGTTGGACTGTAGCTCCACTTCAGTTGTCTCCCTGGCTCACTGCTCTCTTCTCTCCTCTTCATCTCCCTGTAATGAATCTTTAAAGCAAATTAATAGTTCATAGTGCGCCCCCCTACCCTGCCCCTCGGGCCGTAACTCTTCAGTGAACGCCGGCCCAAAAGGGGGGAGCCGCCAGCGGTTCAACCGTGCCACATCCTACATGCCTGAGTACACCTCCATTAAAAAAAAAAACGTATTATAGCAGCTATAAAAAAAAAACCCACCCCTCTGGTTCCTTTTGAATGCTGATGCGCTGGATCTGTCTCAGGCTGAAGCTACACTGACTGAAACATCTTTTCCTTAGTAATCAATTCCACCGCTTTGCATCAGCAGGTTCAGGAAGGCTCTTTTCATCCCCCTGAATGTTTGTTAATATATGTCTGTTTAGCTTTTCCCCTTTCATAAAGGCCGGCCTAGAAACACGACTCGACGGCGCGCGTATCTGTCAATAGGATTTAATTTGTTTATGAAGCCTTTGCCCTCGTGTGGGGTTGCTGCCCCTCTTTAGGGCTGAACGCGGGCCGGAGTTTGCAAACAGAAAGTGCAATTTGAATACCAATTGTGGAGCGCGAGGCAAAGGGAATAGAATTTGCATTAATTCTATCACGGCCTGTTTCTAAGATAAATGTGCGTGTCCAGTGTATCTGGGAGGGTGTATCCTTTAATTTGAATGAAGAAGAGACCCGGGTTTCTCTCTCAGTACCCGTGCAGTCCATCTGGTTAAAGTTCAATTTGGAAATGGAGATTGGTGCAGATTGTGCGTATTAATCACCACCTTTACAGAGGAGAGTATGGTGGTGTGCTCAGAATGCCTTTGTGGCTATTCTGAAGGTGATTGTGCTCTTTCAGGCCTGTTCCGCAGAAGCCGACGCGAATGGGTGCCAAAGCCGCAGAGCTGTCTGCTTTAATGACTCCCGCAGGTCCTGTAGCTACAGCACGGCAACCCATCTTGGATTTATAGGCTCTGAGAAACCTGAAGACTGGGCCGGGCCCTTGGAGGCCTCTTAAATCAGCCAATCATCTATAAAAGCTCCTCTTCTGCTGGTGGCACAGTTTTCTCCCCCTCAATTCAAATCCTTAACAAGGCAAAAAGCTTCAGGAACAGAAGCTACTGTTATACTGTTATAAAATGCTCAGTCAGTTCTAAACGTACGGCATTTTCTGTTTTCTCCTCATTCAAACGCTCAGAAATACAAAACAAGGCAACTGACGACCGTTTCTATTAACTGATTCCATTCCCGATACCATTCGCCAAACGTGTCGTCTGACCAAATCAGACTGAGCCGTAAAACTGAGCCAATATCAGGTTCAGCTCAGTTTGGTCAGTTTGTCCAGATCAGTATTAATGTTGTTTTGTTCCAGCCGGTCTGTAAAGCTTCTTACAGCCCGTTTAGTTTGGCGAATGGTGTTGGGTTCATTTCTGGCTGATTCCAGGTTGTTCAGCTGTTCTTCTGTCACAGCTGCCGACTGAAAAGCTGCTCAGTGGTGACGACAGTTTGGGAATTTAGTGTCGTCTCGTCTTCAGAGTCGGACCAAATCGGCTGTCGGTCAGATGTGATCTTAACAGTGTCCGTTTTCAGTTAGTGGCAAAGTAAGAAGTAAAAACATTCAAATGGCTCGAGCGTCTCCTACAGCTGTCAGAGTCGTTGCTTAGCAACGGTTGGTGGTTGGTTAGTGTAGTGGGTAACACCTCTGCCTTCTATACTGTAGACTGGGGTTCAATCCCCACCTGGGTAAACACCCTACACTATACCAATAAGGTTCCTTGGGCAGGACTCCTAACACCACCTTGGCCTCCCTGTGTAAAATGATCAAACTGTAAGTCGCTCTGGATAAGAGCGTCAGCCAAATGTCTCAGTGGAGTGATGGTGTTTGTGACAAAACGTGATGTTATAGCGAAATAACATCAGCACAGTCAGACGCCTCTCGACTGATCAACTCACGTGCCCGAAACTGCTGTAGAAATCTTTATATATTATATATCGGCACTGAACTTCATACTGTGCCATGAGCTATGCTGCACTATACTGACACAAACTCAGTGTTGCCAGTGAAACGACTCATCTTTGCAGCTCCGTGTGGCACAGAAACAAGTTTTCAGTTCCACAAAATGCCCATCATGGCACGTAAAAGTTCATCTCCTGTTGGCATAACGTTTCTCTTCCCTGTTCAAACACCAGCGAGGCGAAAATGGCACAGTCCTTCAGAAACAGCTACTATCCTACCAAATACCCATCTGCAGTAATGAACCTCCTCTTCAACAATCAGGCAGCTGGGAAAAAAAAAAGGAAAATTGCCCGTTGAATTGGAAAGATAGCGGCGAGGGCTGTAATTGCCCACCTTGCGTTTCTAATCTGGCGCTGGAGCTAATCACAGTAGAGAGCAGTGTGGTGTGGGGGGGCTGGATTATGAGCACGCTCAGTACAGGTCAGGAGAGCCAGAGGAGTGGGGCTGCAGCGCCGGAGCCGGAGCGCCTGCCTATCTCTCTCCTCCACATGTCTGTCCGCTTCGCTCTCCCTCCGGCCCACAATCACTCTAATATGCATAAATGGGGGATAGATTTGATTATCCTCATGTACAATAGACAAAAGGCCGAGCCGCAATTACCCCTGAATGGGGCTGGGGTTTTTTTGCTGGCTGTAACCGGGCTAGTGGTTCTGTACATGCACACATACAGCGCTGGGCCGAA